>NW_019213169.1:99313-163761 GCF_002532875.2 Varroa jacobsoni | reverse complement strand
GTGCAAAGAACACAGATGTGAGCATTACGGAGCGGAAGCGTCGGCTGGCTGTCAAGGGCATACATTTTTCACAGGAAAAGAATCAATACGTTGACGATAATGGCACGTTTAATATCGTAGTAATACCTATGGTACTGGTAGTAATAACAGTGCTTACAGGTTATACGGTGCGATTGGCAGAGGATAACAACTCGAATTGGTGGCGTTTTTTTTTTTGTTCGCTTCCTTTTCATTATTCATTAGTCACTGGCTCATTCACGCGTGTGTAAAAGCGTCTTTCTCGCCGCGAAATCTGTTTGTGCTTCTGTACGTGTGTCTGAGTACCTATTCGTGTACGTCTGCTTGTTCGACGGAGGCGGACAATGGTAGCTCTGCTGCTATTAACAGCACTCAATGCGGACCCTGTTAGGAACTCGTTGTTGTATTATATAGACAGTTGTGTGGGCGTAAGTGTGTGTGTGTGTGTGTGTGCGTCTATGAAAAGTTGGCTCGGGCAGTGGCTGCCATGTCTATAGTAATGTATGAGTGCGCTTGCAGTGACCCGCAAGCAATAGGAAGAACTCCTGGGCGAAAAGTCAAACGAATCTTGAGACTGACATGTCTGTCACGACGTTCGTCGTTGATCGAAATGAAGACGCGCGTCAAATGATCCAGCGACGTTATCTGTCCTTTGCGATGTTTCGCCTCTTCATGACTAACGTAGGGTGAATGAGGTCTGGCCTTTTACCTTTTTCGTTTTTGGGCGATGCTACTTACTTGACTATTTAGCGTTCCTTGGCAAAGATGGCGGTGAAAAGTGGTGTTCGCAAGAGGCGACATTAACGTTCTCTGTTAGGAATTAAAAAACGTTTGAGCCAACTTGCTACACATCCGCAGATGTCCTAAGATGTGTAAAAGTCGTATGGATCATACAGAAGACCCAACAGTTATTCGGTAGCGAAACGCGCTAATAATGTACATAGGCATGAAGCGCAAATGATCGGGGAACTAGCAGAAAAGTCACTTCTGATGGAACTTGATGGACGCGCTTCTAAGATAAGCGATGATCGCCTTTCGATCTATTGGTGGCCTTAAGAAACGTATTGAAATAAAACATCTGAGCCACACTGAATACTAATTGCGTTTGGTAGCAACATCCTGTACTAAAGCCTACAATCGTTAAGAAGTTCTCCACATTTTTAGATCGAGGATACATTCTGTTTCTGACCTGCTTTTGATCACTGGGTAGGATATTAGCTCACGGCAAACAAGTGGCATAAGCTTTGCAGAAGAAAACATTTGTATCCATGCCTTAATTAAATGAAATGGTTATTTCGAAATTAATAACACAGATAGATTAGTTTTTGCTGGGTTCACACTTCAACATGCATGATAACTGTCACAATATCGTCTGTAGAAATACAATTGGCCATGTTCGTTCTCTATGAAGAAAGTTCACGCTTCCTTATGGCAAATTGTTTCATAATGCTTTCACATCAATATTCTGTACTCTCAATATAGTGTTCTAGTCTTCGGAAGATAAAATACTACTTGCCGCTGAAGCGTAATGCAAAAAAAAATATTTATTCCAATCTTGGCAGACCATGCAGGAGGGAGCCAGCTTCTTTTATGCGAATTAGGCCTTTACTCCTGGAAGAACAATCATTATTTGTGCTGCAGTTTTTAAGGGTGTCGAAAGAATAGGCGGAATAAAATTAAAAGAAAAGGTTGACAAATTGGGGGTTTTTAGCAGAGCGAGATTCCTCTTTCCGCCTATTTCTAAGCGGTAACTACTCCCGATCAGAGCGGCGTCTAGCATCGCCAATGAAGGTACCTTCGTTTTACTGCTTGTTTGTTTATCGGCATCTGGACTGCATCAGTTGACTATGATCCGTCGCGTTATTACCTCTAGAAGAAAAACATCCGCACTGGAAAATTGTGAGCCCGTCATGTGGATGTGTAGTTCCCAGCAAATTCATTGTCATTCTCTATGATCTGCCCATCCATCCACCTGTCTGACTTTCGTACGTTCGCCTGACGTTCGACAAAAATCACGGCAGAATACCTGGTATTAACGTCAATCTCTCTGTTTTCAATCGAAAAGAGGACACGCTTCGAAACAGGGGCATTGCCAGCTTTTATGCTACTGTGATTGCTGTTCTGACAAGCGTTACCAATCCTGCAATTGGCGCGTTGAGCCTGAGATGGCACTTTATTACCCGCGTATTCCGGAATGTTATTGAATTGCATTTGCTGGGGTCAGTTCTCTGTGACAACTTTTCGCTCCGTTGCAAATGGCGTCTTGAGTGAGATTGCTGTCGTTGTTACTGGATGGTATAGTGGTGATGGTACCATAGTTTCGCTTGTGTTTTTATTCCTCCCGAACACTGAGTCCCTGGAATGTTGGGTTCCGGTAGCAGTTGCTGATGATTCAAGCATTCGTTAGGTAAGCACTATCGTGTTGTCGACTGATCGGTGCAAATCTATGGACAGCGGCGTATTATATCTGTCTGTGTCTATCCATTGAAATCCGTGTCAGCATGGTACAAGATCTTTTGCCACTGCCGTCGTTTCGTTTAGACACTTTTACTTCTATGCCAACGGTTGTTCTATGTTGCACCTGCCTCCATAAACAACACCATCATCATCACCGCCGCCAACACTATCTGTTGTTGTTGCTGTTACCGTCGTCTCTCACCTGCCTTCGACGACGATGAGAACGGCGGCGGCGGCGGCGGTGACGATGGTTTTGACATTTGGCAGTTAAGGTTGTTGCAGTAGTTGTCATCTTCGCCGTCATCCGTGTGTGTTTGTTTGTTTGTTGTAGATCCCGTCTATCTGTTCGTTTTGCTGCCAGCTGTTGTTTTCTGTACAGCAAGAACGTTGCTACGTCCTCATAGAAAGCGGTTTGTTGATGATGACATTGTACGGCCATACCGAACTTCGGGACCCGTTACTGCAAACGGTTATATCGATCTCGGCATGCTTTTGTGTCAAAGTGTACATCGTTTATTGTAGAATGCCACTGAAATCGCGATCCGCTCATCCGTTTACCTGAAATCCTGACAGTCCGCCCACAACGATCGACTAGCCAAATTTGCCAAACCCGTCTACATATTATTAGCTAGTTGACCAAAAAAACAATAATGCAAAAATCCACTGATTCAATAGATTTCGAGCAGTTGTACTGAATGATTTTAAACACATTTTTTTAACTGACTCTCTTTTATGTCGTTCGTTTATAGGATAATTTTGTAGAGCTGTTTATCAGACGCCTCCTGAGTAGCTAGTGCAGAACGGATAATGAGGCTGACGCACACAGAGATATTACGGTCACAACCAAAATCGAACCTGTCCTCTTTCGATATATTTCGCCTCGCTTGTTTTTCGCTATAGCTGATATAACAGGCATTTATTATGCTACTATAGTACCTATAAGTCTTATACCTACATGTGTATGTGTAGGATTGTTGATTGTCTCGTCGTTCGTTGTGTCTATGCGACTCCCCCGTGATATATACGTTTGGGTCTCAGTGACATTCAAGAGATGCTTGCGAATTTTGTTCAAAGCTCCCAATGTGCGCTCATTTATGGAAGGCAATGACCAATTACACTATGCTGGAGGCAGCAGCAGGGGGGCGCTTGGTGCAGACGTATAGTCTCTGTCTGCGTGGGCCTGCAATGTCGTGCCGCCGCTTTCTGTAACAAAATAAGCGGATATAGCATTTGCCATTTGTTATTAGTAGGCGAACACTGTCTCAGCTAAGTGGATTAGCAATTGAAACTCATCAATGAATCCCTTGATCAGGCCGAGTCGATTTCCAGATATCTTATTCACACTAATTCTAGTCAGCTCTGGAGGTGTCTCAAAAAGGGAATAACTCAAGCTTGACATTGTTACAGCAACCAAAGTTGTGATTGTTGTTGCTGTTGTTAGTGTCGTTACCATTGTTACCTAGAAAAATAGAGCATCTTCCTGTCTCGGGCAGCTGCCGCCTGACAGAACATTTTGCCCACGTGCAGACACTCGCGCAAGCCCTTACCGTTCGTTCGTGATCCGAGCTAGTATAATTCAATAATTCGTTCTGGCTTCCGACAGCGGTGGTCGTGATGGGGACGACGATGCTAACGATGATGACACCGCTTCTAAAAGACGCCTTGAAAAAGAGTGAGCGAAAAATCAGCTATAGCGTTATTTCCTTTCAATCATTTTGCGAAAGGGGAAATCTGGTAGAAATATGTCCCCGATTATGACTAGAACCCACAGAGGCTATAAATTAACGATCAAACAATTTACGCTGCAGCAGCGGAATGGCAAACGTAGGCACAGTATTCCGACATTCTGTTATGTGATTTGCTAATGTCAAATGTAATTGGATAACACTTGGCGTGAATCGATCGCGTCCAGCTCTCCGGCCGGAAAAATGTTTTCAAACTGACTTCACGTCAAACCATCTAAACGTAATAGAGACGTAATTAGCCAATGGCTAATTTGACGTATTGTGCGCTATTAGTCGTCCTGTGACGTCTAATGAATAAAAATATGGCCAACCATCGCGGTGATTAAGATGTATTTGCTTTTGCTGTTCGGGTTCGCTCAAGTCGACAGTCTCTCACAACGCTTTTCGAATAACCATGAAAAGCAAAATCCCGCTAAAAATAGAGTACATACCTATTTGATTTTTGAGAAATCACTGTGTCTTTCGCTAACGGGAAAGAGACCAAGGTATATCGAGGCTCGTTTATTGAACACTAACGATCAGGCAAGCGTTCGACTATATGTAATATTTTAAACCTATAATATGACATAGGCCAACAACCTATGGATCAGATACGTTCGTAATTAACGGTTACTGAATTTAGCCATTTTGGCGGAGCATAGGTCATCCTTCAAGCAGTCTGCTAATTGTTTGCCATTCTCTGATTAAATAATACTGCAACTCACACTTAACGGTAGCTCTTAAATTTGATAAAATTAGTTAAGGAATTGTTTTATGTACGGATGAGCGTCTGTTGTCCTATACCTTGCGTTGTACTTATATCGTTGAAGTGCTACAGCATGCTTGATACACTGGCGGCAAATTTAATTTTAGAGGTTTCACATGTAGAGTTAATCGGTTAACCTTGCTGCCTTCGTTCTACTATATATTTTATTTAGTATTGTTTAGTTATTTTTAATACATAATACATTGGTTTTAATTTTGACCAAGGCAGATGCTTTTGCTCAGCTGTTTGTTACCTACTCTATGCCGATGTTGCCCTTTATAAATTTTACTACAATTGTCATTATTTATAGTCTGTTGTGAATTCAAGTTTCTGCCTTTCATTTTGGATTCCCCTGGAAACCTCGTTATAGTTCGGTAAAATTTATCTGTGACTATCTTCTTTTTTTTTTTCGTCGTCCGTAGCTTATCAGCGTCTTATGCGGATTAGCGTTTCGTTCGAATCCCTGCCGTCGCATGCGCCCGTACGTAAGCATGTACAGTTTGTACCGTTGCCAACGTCTTTACCGCTGTCTTCAGTAGTGTCGTTGTGTACAGTTAATCGGAACGTGTGCTGACGTTTTGCTCGCTCACTCGGTTACCTGCCCGACTGATTGATACAACAAGCAACAAATAAACAAATTTCTTTTCATCTGGCTAGTTCGAGCGTCGACTCGCGCGGTTATTTAAAAAAAAACTTCGCCGCTAACAATAGGCCAAAACAGGCCGACGAACAGTACCAGCAGCGCCGCCAAAATCAATATAATAATAATAATAATAATAATAATGACGTATCTACGCCATACGCTGGACCCACTATAATTATCTTTCAAGTCAACGAACTTAAACTAATCGTAGCACTGCCGGCCTCACTCGTTAACGGGCGATTTGTTGGACAACACAGAAAAAATTAATCGCACGTATTTCAAAGAGTGAAGGATCATACTAGCAGGTTAAATGTGGCTGTTAAACCACCGCCCTATGCTGATTTATTATGATCAAGGGCGTAAATAGAGCTGTTTTTATTCATTTGGCCCTTTTCTTACAAAGCTAAGGACCACTACTTATATCTTTCGAGCTATAAGGGCAACTCAATCATAGCGTTTGAAGTGAATCATACCAGAAACTATAATAGTTTATAATAGGTTTCATCAACTATCTGAATTCTAGGGTTAATCAAACGTGTCACCTTCAAAAAATGTAGGTGTAACACTATAATAACCTTCAGCATGGATGGTAATCTTATTTAATGTAATCTCATCGTAATTTTGACTATTCCTGACAATTATATTGTATATTTAGCGGTCAGGAAGAAAAAATCTCAAAGAAACAAGCAAATGTACATCGATAGAAAATATTTGTATGCGTAATGTTATATAAAAAACAAAAAAAAAACAGCTCTTGTGCGTTCGTATAGGTGCGGTCGTGTGTGTGAATGGCTATCCTGTTCATATTCACTGATTTACCGTGAGGACGCCGGAATCGGTCAATAGCAGACGCACGACCGGACGTCGTTAGGGGATGGGCCACACCGTCAACATAGAGGAAAACGACAAAATCTGTTGCCGTTTTCTGACGGTTTTAGTGGAAATTTCAGCTCTCGTGATCGAGTCCCTGTTGTTGACTACCAAATGTCTTCTCTCTTACCCCCCGTACTCTAGCGGCAGCCGCTGCGCCAGGGAAGCCGCTACGGCTGTTCATTGACATCATCCATCCACCCAGCCTCCTGGGTGGCGGATACTGGCGACGTGGATTCCGGCCAATTTGATAGACCCGCAAGAACTCATTCTCCCGCCTCGTCTTTTCCTTTCCCTCTGTCTGCCTCGCTTTCGTTTTTTGACAGGCTTCCACCACGAGGCTTTCCAATTTTTCCTGCAAGAAGCGTTCTGAAAGAGCGAAATTATGTAAATTCGTCGAATAAGCAGCCGTCAACGAAAAAGCTTCTTCATTCAGGAGCGCACAGTGTGAGACATCTGAGCGTTTGGATGTGGCACGAAGACGAGTCGTCAACGTTCGGGCCACCTGTGCGAATATCTAGAAAGAACATAAACAATTTTATACAACATTGTTCTTATATGATATTAGATGTGCGCTTTTCTCCTATGTTCCTTCTGCTGGAAATCTGTTCCTAATCCGTTTGGATATTTTTTGCGGCCCATCTATGGGTGGGGTATACTTTGGCACAAAAAACACCAGCAAAGAAGGATATACGTAAGACAGACAATTATTAAAAAAAAAAAAAAAATAGAATTAAAAAATAAAAGCGCATCGTGGCATAAATTCACAGATATAAGTCGCGACAAAGATTAAACAATACAGCTTAAAGATGCCCAGTAGAATATACATTATGTTGTACACAGTCTACTTTTGAGAATTTGTCTCGAGCGTTCTCCATTTTGAGCGCCTCATCAATAAATGATCGATGTATTTCATATCAGAAATTCTAAATATCTTTTAATATTTCAGTTTTTTACTTTTGCTTACAAGGAAAACAACGTGTCTCTGTTACAGTACGTTTGCGAAAATGACCGATTCATCCAGTATTCCTATGGGTGGGCAACCCGCGGCATGAAAAGCGTTACATACATGCTTGCGTGCACATGAGAAAAACGTGCCATAGGGGTACAGCGGTTTATAGGACATCTCTATTCTCACGATGTCACGTGGTTCTCGGTGAAGGGAAAAAGGCCTTCTTGTTTCTGTTGCTTCAACTGAATGATTTACTCAATCAGATTTCACCCACAGCAAATCCAAGCGTAGTTAAAGACGGTGCGTCGTTGTAACTAATGTTTATCTCTCTCTCTCTCTCTTATGTATATTTTTATACTGCATGTATGGGTGTATTGACGCAGACGCGCTGTACATATTTCCCTACCATGTGTTACTTATTCTGTGCTGATGCTGGCTCGAGCCGCGTTATCTCGCCGCCCTATCGTGTGAGTGAGGAGGCAGTCGCAGGGGATTGTTCTCCTTCCCTCTGCTGCAACTTGTACTCGTGTTGGCATCGTTGCCAGCGCCGTTTGACGAAACGACTGGGACGAGCGAATGGACAAATGCAAGCACGAAATGTAAAATGATCATCTGGTTGGTCATCTTATATCGTTTGCGGCTACAGCAGCAGTAGAGTCTGAGCGAAAACCACGACCTCCGTTGACGCCAGCATCATTACGACCACCAGCAGTGATCAGAGGAAAATTTAGTTTTAATATTTACTACACTCGCTAACCTAGGTGGTACCATGCGGAGTACTAAATCGGCAGTGTTGAACAAATGGTGATTTCTGCGATCCTCGTAGAATCCTTCTACAGCTATACTGCGATTTCCGTTCCCCTCCAGCGGTTATCTTCTATCTTTCTCTTCCCATTCCCCACTTTCACAGAGGGTAGAATGGCGTTGCGTCAATCGGGCCGAAACGACGACGCCAGTGGTAGTGATAATAACCCCTGTTGACCCTTGTTGCAGGCGCAGGACGGCCTGACTCATCCATTCCAGTGAAAACGAAAAAGTAGAAGAAGGCGCTGACAGCAGTAGTAGCGACTTGCTGGGTAAAGCTGATATCGTCGTCGACACTGGCGATATCGGCTCTAGTCCGAACCAGGATGCACGGAGCGAAGCGAAACGACGGAGCCGAAGTGACACGGTTTCATTGGCTTTCGCCGAGTCCAGTCTCCTGGGCGTTGTTGTTGTAGAGCGTAACCTGCAGTTATGGCCGGTCGATTTTCTTTGCCGGCGGAAACACTTGGTGGCGTTCTACCGGTGTTTTGTCAATGTTCACTGCCATCGCCAGATCGACAGAGTGGTTCAACCCGTGAACCGTTTATTAGCTGAACTGAAATGTCGCTCGAGGATGTCATTGCACCTCAGAATCTATCAGAACTTGGTGAAATGGTGTCTAGATGTACACTTGCCTAAGGCACGCACAACATCATAATGTGCCCGTCCTCTAAATCTGATCAATAATAGCAAAGCAACGAGGCCCTAGGCCATATCTATATCCTATACGCGGAGCACACCTTTAAGCCATGCAACAAGATTTTTCAACGTGTTTATCAAAGTACGGCTAATGATCACAAAAAGTTCTCATCGTATGTGCTAGTGTTCATACCTAGGCGTCAGGTAAATGTATCGCAACGCTGCAATCCAACAAAATGGAATAAAGGCTGGCCATAAAAAGAGGATGTGAGTCAATCGTAGATGATGCTACCGATAGTAGCATACATGTTCCACAACATTCAATAGAAAATAATGTCTTCACATTATCTATTTGTCCGGATCGGCATTTTAAATACTTCTTCCCTTCGTCATCGCCATTATTTAATATTAGTTCTCGTTAATTCGTGTGTTTACGCCTTCACCTACGTCCCTAGTTTGTTTACCCTCGCCCCTTTTTGTACGCGTACACTTACGTATCCGATGTGCATATGCGTGCACGATAGACGAAGATGCTAGTTGTTGCCATTACTATACGAATATGCCACCAATACATACCGTCGTATCTGTAAAAGCCGCGTAAGTTGCTGTTATTCTTCATTTACTGGCGCCGCCATAACTAACCAGCATCTTCCTTAGGTACAAGTGCCACACTTGGTTTTCCGATTGGCTCGATCTTCAACTAATTATTGATTGAAGTGAACCGAACCAGACGATCACCGATGGCTACTGCCTGCCTTTTCCGCTCCCTGTCAGTTTCTGTACGCATCCAGCTGTCGACCTATTCGTCTACTTATCGGCTCATGATCCAAATATGTCCAAATGTTCTCCGTCGATCAGCATCATCGTCATGACCATCATTCTATGACGATGATGATGGTGCTAGTGATAACTATCGTTTATTTTTAGCGTGTGAATGGCGGACCCGATACGGACCGTCAATGCCGTCCGTAGGTATAATCCTACGTGGCTAATTACAGCAACACAAAACGTCTATTGACGACCAATAAAAAAAAAAAACATTAACCAGTTTGCTTGCCATTATCCATCGACCTTTTGGGCGTCAGGCATATATTCAGGTTATTGTTGTTATGGTAGTAACGGTCATATTAATATTATTAGCGACGAAGAGCAGCAGTGATGCCATCGCTGCTCTTGATAATGGTCATAACGATGACACTCGGACGAAAAGGACCCATTCACGTCCCAATTCCGTACCGCCACCGCTGCTGCTCAAATAATGGATGCATTCGTTACTGAGAGGACACTGATACCAATTATCATGATGACATGCACGATGCCGCTATGAAAGTGCGAGACTTCAGTCTTTGCGCAGGTATACTTTCGACATGGAAATAGATAGACGTACCCTATAAGATGATAGAAATGACCAACTTGCACACCCGTTAAGCCAGATTCAAAAAATCCTAGACTATCGTTTTACCAAGGCGGTCCGTCCGACACGACATCGGGGTTAGCGTCGACGCATCTGAGACTAGTTACTGTACAATAGAAATCGAACGACGCCTGTAACAAATCCACTGCAGTCTATATCCGCTGGCGAAAAAACACTGAATGAAGAATGGCGTCATCGTCGCGTATTATTTCCTACCAAGGCGTACTATAAAAGCGCTGCGTGTACGTTCATCCCCAACCAATAAAACAGAACGGCAGTGATTGCCTTTGCTCGGCAGCTAACATGTATTCATAGATCTTTAAAAGCTCTCCAGATGCTATCGTCATCATTTGTACCAGCTCCAATAAGCGTTTTGATGGTACGATTGGCGGTCGAGCGCCAGGCTTATGTTTCTTTGAATGACAACAACTGTTCCAATATTTGCTGGCCACGCAGCACAATTATTGTATATACATACATACATACATGTGTCGTGCTACTGGAAGAACACGTGCTACAAACATGGCGACCATTTGTCCAATCTTTCGCTTGAACCGAGCGACCGTTAATGGCGCCATATTAGTTAGTTTGCTTGTATGTCGTAGGAAAAGCGGACGGATTTGACGATCGGTTTGCTATAGTTGGCCCGGCAACGATGCCATAAAATGCAACGGATCGCTGAACAGCAATCGTCAACAAGACAGCTAACCGCAAGACGACAATAAAGGACAGTGGTGTACCACATGAGTGTCATCGTATTCCATAAGGTTCGGTCTACGTGACAGTATGTCTATGTAGCATGTATGCATTGTTGACCATAGCGGGGGTTGTTTTTGACAACCAGCTAAAAAGAGGGCACCGTTCGTGCTCCCAAATGTTGTTGTTGTATGATCATCCCTCTTTTTACCTTCGGGAGCCCGATGGACCTATTATGTGCGAATTTACTTTTTTTTCGCGCTGTCCTTTGCTGCAGCTTCGTTTTTTGCTCATAACAGGTACAAATATGAATCGGTTTGTGGCGGCCTTCATGAGTTGAATTTGGATATAATCGATACTTTGGGGGGTGGGTTCAGAAAATGGCTACAGGAAGGCTGGGCTAAAACAAGGCCACGCTTTCTGTGGGGTTACTGCTCTGAAGCGAACTCTGCTCGGCCAGCTGGCGCCCGATGACTCTCAGCCTTGCCTTAATTTTAGTGTAAAGTTTGTATCGCGGATAACGTCGATTTTTATATCGATTTAAGATGCTACCATACAAAATGATTTAGCATTGTCCTTCGTTGTTATTTAACAGGTAAAAGCTTTACCTTCTATTTTAATCAAATCTTATTCTACATTTATTTTTATGCTATTAAGATAATAAGAATTATTATTCTACAATTTGCCCACGTCAACGACGAAATAGCCATTACATAACAGAAACAAGTAATATCCCTATAAGCAAAAAAGAATATATATACATAGTCCCATTTTTACTTATTCGGTGCGGATGCAGTTTCCATTATTTTTTTTGTGTTATTATCTGTTAAAAAACAAATCCGTCCGTTAAAAATTCTCAAGGCATAATTATTTCGCCTAAAAGCCTTAATAAACATTTTTACTAACTGAACATAAAGACTAGAATCGATATTACAAATATTGGTCAAGACAACCATATGAACGTATTCAGTATGCACGGTATATATCTGTCAGTCAATGCAAAGCGTCATTGCAGTCGCTTAACTACGTATAACCACCAGGCAGGAGAACACCCACAAGCGACAGACTGACGAAATGAGGGCTAAATGGCGACACAGGCGGTCGTCGGGTCACGTCAACTGGGTTTCCAATGCTAACCCAAAGCTGTGTCATTTGGATAGTCGTTGGTTTTCTATGATAATTGCCAATCCCCACCGGATTGAGCGATTGAAACAAGCCGTAATGGATTAAGATCAGCCAGGGACTAGTGGGCGTCTCCTAACGCCCACCTTGATGGAGGCATAAAAACTAACTGTTAGGTTGCGTATTTTTGTTTTAAATGACAAAAAGACTTCGTCCAACTGAGTCGTATAAATGTATGTAACCTTAAAATTTAACGCAGAGGAAAACCGTCAAACAGGTTAGTGAAAATGGTTGACTTAAAAAATAGCTAGCATATTATAGGACTTCATATTCAATCAAACTCTTAGAAAAACCGTGGCGTATCTGTCCTATTATAACTCAATAAAAATATTTACTATAATGCAAAATAACAGTTTCATTTTTAAGAATGATAATTTTGGGATTAGTAGAAGCATTTTAGTATACATCATAAACGTTACTATTATGTTTTTGGCCTATTATGCCTTTGTTCCGCTATTCTGTAGCCTGTCAAAGAAACACTTCTTTGCCTAGCTACATAGTCGGCATCACTGTTCGGTCAAAGATGATTCATTAGTTTCATCAGAGATCATTTTAACAGTTAGGCGCAGCGTTCTCATGGAAAAAGGTAAAGGACACATAACTTGGCCTTGCGCTTGTTTAGCGTCTCTATTTCGCACACATCCATTCATCCATGCTGGCGTGCAGATATTATTATAACAATGGTAATATTGAAAATTGTACTATGGCATTTTGCTCTAGTGAGTCCTTTGTTTTAAAATGCGTTCTACATTTAGCAAGAAATAACTTAGTTATTTAACTGTATGACACGCTAAGCATTTTAACTTATTTAGTCCAAGTTCGTATGCATCTACAGTCTATGGGAGTGTTTAGAACTATTTGGGGATTCCTGGACTGGAGACAGAAAATCTCTATATGAGGTGCGCATTATCCATAGCATTGAAGAGTGGATGTTGAAATTTAGCAACGGTAGCTCAAACAAATATAATTTAAGATAGATAGATTAAGGATTGCCGATAATTCTACTATTTTTGTTTTCCTGTTTGTTCAGTGTTTGGAATTACTAGTGTAAGTAGGGTAAGATGTTTGCATCAGAGTAACTATTGCTCGTCTTTCAGGGAAAGGGATTAAGGCTGAGTTAAAATGCGGCAGGTAGCTGGCCGGCCAGCCGGTCGGCCGCCTGGAAAGCGATCTTCTTATGTTATGGCGATATGTTATAAGAGGGAACGCTTTCGTCGAGATGCGACGAGGTACCGTAGATCCGTCAGCAGGTGCAACGTGCCACCGTTAGCTGATTCTGCTGCTGCTGCTGCTGCTGTTGTTGTTGTTGTTGTTGTATAAGAAGAGAAGAAAAAAGGAAAAGATAACGAAGAAGGGGTTGGGAGGCGCTAGCAATAGTAGTCTTAGTGCGTGTAGCACTTATAGTATGAAGGATAAGAGGGCTACAGTGGGCAGCACAAAGTAGCAACGGCAGCGTCCACGGCGTCTCAGCTTGGTCAAGCCGCTAACACAATCACTCAGAGGCACCGACACAAACGACTGTACACATATATAGACGCACTTCTGCGCAATCATAAAGCCAAGTTCCGACGAAGAGCTTTCTCGCATGGCCTAGACGCCGCTGCTGTTGCTGTAACCGTTTATATGCGCGCGTCGTGCGTGTCTGCCTGCTGCTTGTTCTTCTGCCTAGCCGCGGCCTCGGTGCAGCTTCTGCTCGGGCCACTGGGTCCCATGGCACAGTTGGTTTCTTCTGTCTTTTTAGCTCGTAGCAATTAATCGTTAGGAACCCTATTTTGTAGCCCGTTATTGCTGATACTGTTGATGTGGCCTTTTTGACGGATAATAATGGTGACCGTTACAGCTAGACCTTACTATCGTCGTCGTTGTCAACGACTTGTCGTCTCTGGTGCGCTGCCGTGTCCGTCCACTCCGACGACGATTACTAGCATTAGCAGTAGAGCACGTGGCATACGTCTCCGAACGCCAGAGCCTGCGGCGCAGTGTTACAGTGCTATGCAATTTCTGCAACACGTTATTGGTACTATGGCAATTAACCTCTAACGCCACAAGCCATCGTCCGCTGTGGCTGCTATGACCTTACTTTCGCAGTCGCCTTAATTAATGTCTGTAGAAAGCCTAATCTAGCTTTGGCCTGTTCACTAGGTCTACGCTACGACTGTATTTGAACTTGAGATTTGTTTCAGATCATGTAGACAGCAAAAATCAAAGTCAATGCTGATAATGTAGTAGGGGTCGTACTACTGATGGTCGTGTTGCTTACGAACATGGCCATATACATAAAGGACATCTGATTATCCATCGGTTCATGGGCCAAACCAGTCGGCGCTCGTCTTCCCGGCCCTACACGTATCGTGAATGAATTTCGTGTCGGCGTCGTTAAACGCTGACATCAATATATGCGATGGCGCCTGCGTAGTAATGGTGCCTCAATGTTTCCGTCGGTTGACTGTTGTCTTCGACGTGGTCAGAAGCCACTGGCGTTGTCGTCGTTGTAGAAAAACAGAAAAATCTAGTCTAATACGAAAGACGTCACATGCTGCTAGTTCGGCGTCTACTGCTTGAGACACGCTCTAGATTTTGGCACTTTCAGAATTGTAGAGCAGAGACAAGTTTCAGCTGTTGATTGTAGCGGTGACGCTGATAGCGTTGCCGAGCACGTTGGTGACACGCGTTGTCATTCAATATGTAGTTTTGTAGACGGTACTTTTTTTTTTTATCCTGTTTGCTTGTTTCGCCTACAAGCCATTTGTGCACACACTCGTTGACTCCTATGGCCGCTTCCAAACGTTAATTCGCATTTGATATGGCAGCGCTGCAAACGAAGGACAAACGTCACCTGTCCAGGACACAAACTGGTTAGTTTGTTACTGATTCGCCCGACGCTTCTGCCGCCGTTGACCGATGACTTAAAATACTAATTAGCTGTAGGGATTTCTAGGTGAAGATAGAATTGCTTTAGGCTTTTTTTTTTTTTTTTTTTATTATCTAGCGATTCTCTTGGAGCAGTAGACGTGGAACTGTAACCTATTACTTCTGTACTTTTAAGTAGCATGTATTTCTCATTTCTATATCTGTATGAAAGCTCTTTACATATTATGTAGGTGCTGGGTGCGATGACGCCTTTCTCTGTTTTCGATTAATTTGTGGCTAAGGCCACAGGGATCAATACAGATCACTACAGGTAGCCGCCGCTAAAGGTATTGCAGTTGGCCTATGTTCAAGTTCCAATTCATCTGCCGCTGAGATATGTTAGTGGGATCTGGCCAGCAATCAAACTATCTCAATACATAAACCTAGCAGGACTTAGATTGCCAAATTGAGTTTATAGTTGTCCTTTCCTTCTAGTTGCTTTTCGTTTTCATTTATCATGAAAAACACAGCACGTAATATACGTGACTGTGGAAAAATTTTTAATGCCACGAACATCAAAATGCTGTAGTTCTAAAAGAAAATACGCAAAAGCAGAAAAAAAAATATAAATAACAACTTTCTAAACTTCTTCACAAATGCGGCATTTAAGCGTCGTGGAAAGGAATCGACAGTGTAAATAAAAAGCATATTGCATCGGAAAGCGTCTGGTAGAAATTTAGCGGATTGTTGAACTTAACATATTCAATTCGAAAAATCTTAAGGTAATACAAGGGTTGCATTGAATTCAAGGACTTCCTGTTCCGAAGAATACGATAAACCCAATTGCTGTAAGGCGTAATACCCCCTGAAGATTATTCGGAAAAAAAATCAGATGGACACCTTCGCCGTAACGGAAATACCTCGTTTATTACTGGCTGACCTCCATTGTGGCACTGTCATTGTAATTTATGTCCTATTAACAACTGACGTTCACTTGTGCTACACGATAATGGCAACGGCTCGCTCAAATAGTTTTTGCAGTATTTCGGAGCTTCTTCCCATCAATTGGCAAATTTTGTTAGGTATCCAAGATAATGAAAACGTAGATGGCGGATTCACTGTTAAAACACACATTCTTAATAGAATGATACTCAAGCGATTGCACGACAGTCGCTTCCTATCCCTCGACCTGCCTTCATCAGTCACTGCTGTTCTTGTCACCCGCTGAATGGCCCAGATTTCGATTTTTACTTTACGTGAATCGAACTGAGATCCAATTTAAGACAGATGCATCGTACTTTACATCTACATTTTACATTACGTATTTTACATTTGATATCATAAAATAAACTTAACTACACAGGCACGCGGTGTCTGTTTTTAGTGGAAAGATAACCCTTTATTTATAGAATGTCACCACTACGGCATTTACATTTGTTATAGAAAATCGTCGTCGGCCGCGTGTAATGAACAAGATCCCGCTTATGCACAGTAGCTTTAAAGATTCAATAAAATGACAAAATATAAAAATTCCTAAAGGAATGCATTTCATGAAGCCCAGCTGGGAAAATGTTAGTGCAACGGTACATGTGATAAATGCAGAGATAAAGTTAACCTCGAATCGCCGAGGTGAATTCCGAAAAGCGTCACCAGATGACGCAAGAAGGACGGCGTAAGGCAAAAGGACATCGTATATTTAGAGGCCCGATCATCAGTTACGTGACTGTGATTGTTTCCGCTGTACGCGGCAATTTGCTAGATCATAGTGTCGAACTATGGCGACGCCGGCGGTAGCAGCGAATGTGTCAGCAGAGGAAAACTCAAACCGATGCGTTTAGGAACCGTTGCTTCCCGGTCGCAGAGTTCATTAAGTAACCTTCGTGACGAGTAGTCGCATTGCAGATGCTCCGCTGAAGATCCGGTGCTCCGTTCCTTTGTATCGCGCTCTTAGTGCAGTCCCTCTGGACGAATCTGCTACACACGAGGTCACGTAACCATCGCCACGAGACATTTGAAACGTAGAATTAATGGAAGAGGAAATATCGACAATCGATTTAAAAACAAAATGAGCAATAATAGCAAATACGGCGACAGACAAGTATGAAGGAATAAAGGACTTCGCTTGGAGTGACTCGTACCAAACTGAACTTTTACGGTCCAGCTTGACAAGCTCTACCGGTTACGATACGAAAACAGCGTTACCTTTGATACAGTGTTACCAGCACAGCAATAGGCAGTGACGCTGATGCGGTGTATGGTAAAGCAAAGAGCGCACTGAACTAGCGCAAAATTGAGCGGCAAAGTCAATAGGGGAGGAACTAGACGATGCTAACCGGTGCCCCCGTCCGCTTCGCGGCCGCTGCCAGCGAACACAAAAAGACGACGAAAACAATAACGACTAAAAAGGCGATGGCGTGCATCTATTGCCATTTTGGTAGTGGCGGCGACGGAAACGTTAGCAATAAGAAAATCGTACGGGATCGCCCGGCCTCGTCACTCGCTGCTTCCTCGCTTGCCGTTATTCTCCTCCGCGCTTCGATGCCGATGGCAGCAGCCGAGGATCACGCGCCATTGGCAGCAGCAACATCACGAATCCGGGAAGACGCCGGGCGGGGGGGGGGAGGCCAAACTTGAAAAGATCACAGACGGAAGGAAAAAGAAAGGGTATTTACGGCGCGTCGTCGTTAATTTTGGACGTTACTGTCAGTCGATGCGCTGACGCTGCCGATCATAATAATTAAGCTGGTGATGCAGATGAGGCCGCTGCTGATAACGCTAAACGAGTGCCGAGTTGCCCCATAGAGGCCTCATCGGGTCCGCTGGTCGAGCTGGCAGATTTACCTACGAACAGAAAGCCAACACTTCAAATTGGGCCTTGGAAAAATTCGAATAAAATATACCGCGATGTGTAATTTAGCGAGCCAACTTTAGTTGTAATCATGTTAATTATTCACAAACGTATCCCTTGGTCCTAAAATGACCTCGGACGGGAACGTATCGTTTCGGTAACTTCACTTAAGTGTATTGTCGACATGTAGAATCGACCTGTACGAGCTTGTAGTGTGTAGCAGTATAACGAGAGATATAAATATAAATCGATACAAATTACGACAAATTCACTAATGTTTCATCCTTTTGCTTGTCATTACAGGTTAGCGCCCAATTCGACTGCCCACATGGTAAATATTTTCGATTTTTTTTTATTTGTTAACGATTTAGAAGTCCACAACTTCGCTTATGGTTGATAGTATGAAGGTGACGAAAAGTATCTTTACCGACTATGTCAACAGATCAAATTCATCTAAAGTATTGAGATGTTATTCTCCAATCATTCGTTGAAGTATCTTGTGTTTACCTTCGGGTCGAATGATGTTTTCCTCGCCTGATTCGAGGAACGTTAATCAGCGATTGGCCCTTGACAACACGTTGACAATTACGCTGACGATACAACAAGCGGCGTTACCACTCTATACCATCTCTGAAACTGGTGCGCTTCTAGTTAGAGATCAAATGCTAGCTTCCTTTAACTAGTCACCCATGATTTTTTATATGTGGCCGACTTTGTGTATTTAGTCGCTGTTATTAGGTAGATTCTCACTAGTTTAGCCGATGTTTATGTGGAAAACACCGAACGTACAAACATTCATCTTATGTATTCTTTTTTACGACCACACTGTAGTGAATGGCTGCACTGCAGGTGGCTGCCGTAACAACTGTTTTAGGCGCGCCGTCTCCTCAACAGATAGCTATCGTATCCTAATCGAGCCTATCTTCAACGAAATGTTTCAAATGGCACCGAATTCATCATGTCTGCTAGGCTATACCCGTATGGTTTTCGCCTGTCATGACATTATCCTATAGAATTCCTGCCATCAACGGATAGTATTTATCATGGACGTTTTTCAGTTTTATGCTTGTATTCTGTGACTGTAAATAGTCATATTTTAGTTTATCCGACAAAACTGTGTTGGCCGAAGCAAAGAATTACCTCAGGGTTAGATTATAAATCGGTTCTTTCATATACAGCTATAACGCTATCGGGTTATAATGATAAACAAATCGTTATGTAAATATCATTACTAGAGACTCGAATTTAACTAAACTTCCCAATGAACGCTTTACTATCGACTAGCTGTTTGGCTATGTCTGACCCGAGTGATACATAGATACGACGACGGATGTTTTGCGGTCTTCGACGGTTAATTGATTCATATTACTAAAGCTAAATGCGTATACAAAATTCCACGTACGGAACATTGTAGAATTTCCCGTTATTCCCTGTATTATAACCTCGTGTGTTGCGCTTGATGCGACAAGTGTGGTCAGGCCATATTAGATCACAGGACAGAGTTTCAGGGTAAACAGAAACAAGGCTGTAAACATCCGAACTCGATCGCATAAAAATAACATTCATGGAAGCCACTGCATCTGGAGAAGCGCCACGATGCCTTACGATGGTCGTCGATCACCGCAATGCCGGGCAGCGCTCCTGGTCAAGTTGTTCTTTAGAGCGAAACGTGAAGATAAGAAGACCGCGGCTTTAGCTCAAAGCTACCGAAAGAACAATGCAACGAAACTGAGAGGTTAAAAGGGGAAAATATGAGCAGGAAAAAACCAGAAGGGGTTGCCAACGGCCAAGGGGTCTCCTTAGTCGTTTGTGGAGTACTAAACTTTTCCTTTACACGTCGACAGAAACAACGTGAATATCATTATTACATTTATTAATCGGAGCACTTCAAGTGATGACTCGTTCCTTTCTTCGGCCCTTTCAAATGAGAAATATCATTCTCGCGTGAACGCTTCAGCAATGACCAACAACGTGAATCCCTTAGATAGTAAGTTAAAGTAGTGCCACTTGTTTGCCCCTACTTATTAAATCTGCTATCCGTCTACATTGGTAATGTACCCTTACGACGCTCGCCATGCATTTCTTATATGTGGCCGACTTTGTTATAAAGCAGCGTATGTAGTTAGTTACAAACAGTCGACCGATGACCGGCCGCCCACTGTTCCACCGGTCAGCCAATGGCTAGCCTGGATGCTGTTTTAAACACTTGTCTTCTACGATTAACGTAATTTTGATCCCACTATCTCAACTTTCTATACTCTAATGGAATTTTTAGTTTACTTATTAAGTTAGAACCCCCGGCAGTCGGCATAGCTACCGCCTTCTCCTCCCCTTCCATCGGTGCGACTATTGTTTTTTTGCCATCACCGCTACTGTTGTTGATCATATATAACAATAACAATGGTATAACCAACGGCTGAGGGAATATTTCGAGGAACGCGATTCGTCCGAATAATTGCAGCACAAGAAAAAGCACTACGACGCTAAAGCCTTTTTTCGTGTTCAGGCGTGCGTACGTAGACCCAGCAATAGGGTTGCGTTTCATCATTTCGCTTTACTATTGTTGCTAGCCGCTAGGCCAAAAAGAGCTGCAAGCACTGCTCCGCCTCCCGTCCCGTTAGTATTTCAGCTCCGTGATAGAAAAACCTCGAAAACTGACGGCGTTTTTATAACGCTGATGTACTTCTCCTAAAGTTAACTGAATTGACGAGGATTGTTATCAAAAAAAAAAAAAAAAAACATTAAAAAGCAGGTCTTTCTTCGTTCGGCGCCATCGTCGCCTTCTCGAATAATTGAGCACCCCTTCCATTTCCCTCCATTATTGCGTTCCTTCACACTCGCCCAAACCAATCGCGCACACTGTCACCGAACAAGTAACTCATTTGGTTATTATTACTATCGCTACGTTATTATTATTACCACTATATTGTCAGTGTTCCTCTTCATCGTCCCTTGGCCTGTTTTTCTTTATGATCTCGCTACTGTCAAGCTTTCCTCTCATTACTTCACTGACTCATTAATAAATCATAAACGAAAAAGTTAACGGCGAAGTTAACCAGGCAATGCCGATGTGTCATCGTAGCTGCTTATGCTGGTGGCGGTGGCAGTATTTGATTGCTTTTACCGACAAGAAATAGAAATGTCCCCCGTCGGAATGTGCCGTCTGACCGTTTGCAATTCTATCGATTTACCCATTTGTGATTGAGTGCGCAGTCGTTTATCTTGGAAGAGGGGATTAGTTGTCTGCTGAGCGCCTTCCGGTCGTCACTTGGGGGAAGTTAAAAGATGGGGGTTCGGAGGGCGATCAAAAATTTTTGTGGTGTCACCAATCACCAACGACGACGCCCACGGTTATTACCGGCAGTCATTGAGTTTTCTTTGACTGGTGGCCAGACGCTGTTATCCGCGGTGGCCTCTGAACGGCTCATAACATTTGCATACGATCGACCGCCTCGTTGTCAACGTGTTTGTTGTTGACTCACTCGGTCACTTTCATTGTATCGTGTCTCCGGCGAGAATCGGAACGTTCGATAGCGCTGTTTTTGTAGCTGTTTTTCGATGTGATTCCCTACCAAAAAAGTTTGCGCTGTTGTCAGTGCGAGTAAACAAGAGGATCGATTGTTGTGGTTCTTCACCTGCAGTAACGGCAGCAGCAACAGAAATAGCTGTTGTAGCACTATGGCAACCGCAACTGCAGCATACGCAGTGACGACATCAATGTCGAGCGTCGGTTCGCTCGCTGATTCTCCAGAAATATTCCTTCTTTGATCGGTTTTCTTGCTTTTTTCGATTTTAATTCCGCCGTACATCTAACCTGTAATTACCGCGATGCTGCCGTCTGCCCGGGTTCGGCGCCACACTGGAGGCAGCTTCGTCACAATTTTTGTTGCCCCTATAAAAACCTCCTGCTTTTTGCTACAGTACTCTCACTGGTGCCCCTGTCGTTGCTGCAAGACGAGATACAATAACAAGGAACCTGCTAGGTAACGGTTATGTTACCACATCATCTTGGGGGAGCAGGTAAGCCCACCTAAATAGGAAAAAGGAAATTTGGGGTTATCTAAATTAGCCAACAGATGTGTGAGCGATAACCCCACGCTGCCACCACTGAAAAGAATGTCACCAAAATGATGTAAATGTGTCTTGAAACGGTTGAGATGAAAACAGCCTAAAGATCAATAATCAACACTAAACTTCGAAAAAAGAACGGAATAACATGGATTTATATATTTAGAAGGCTACGATAATATCAGTAATAGTAATAGCAACATACCTAGTGAACAAAGATAACTTTTCGTTTTAACTAATAGTTACGAACTGCCCCTTACCAAGTCATAATCGTAAATAACCCAGCTTCTTGTCGTCATAAAAAAACACAAATTTCAGAACATTAACAAAAGCCGAAGTCGATTACAGTGTTTGTGATCGTACTTTTTTTGACTCTGATAAACACATTGGACTAGAAATAATAAGTTAAGAAAAAAAAAAAGAAATAATTACATAGATAGCTATAGTCATAGGCGTATTACATACAACAGTTAATGATCGTTGTATATGCCACTACTTTAAGTATGTCAGATCCATTAGGAAACAGCACTTCGAATTCTAGAGAAAATCCCTAGGCAGCTAATGAAGTATATCAGCAACTCTTAACAATGGTAACTTCATCTTCCGTCCAGATTTTTAGATGCGTTCCGAAAGATATATTTGAAAGCGAAATTTCAAAGTTCCAGCCTATTGATGATGTTTGACATTCATTTCTAATTAGATAGCTCTGCGTTACTTTAGTTTCCTTGATTTAGTCACTAACCCATTTATTACTACGCTTTATATCACCTAAGATAGCACAATATTCGGTAGTCTACTGACATTTACCTATTTGTTAATGTTACTGCGAAAGCCTATTGAAAGGCCAGTATAGACATGCGCTTTAGATACGTCAGTTATTTAATGTAACGTATCTGCTTGACTCATTATGAAATTAATATGACTACTACCGATCTGAACGGATGTGTTTGGGGTTGGCTGCAAATAAGGTCCTGCGACCGGTGTCTGAATCTGAGAACCCTTTGTCGCTAGGCGCTATAAGGACTTGTTTAATTGATCCGATGATCTGTGGAGAGGTACAGCTGCCGCAATAAAGCGGTGGCCGCGTTGCTTTCAGGCAACAACTAACCTATGGCCCGATCCCGCCCTTCTAACCCGCATCGATCGGACTGCGCTTATGTATTTATGACCATCATTGTGGCGTCGTCGTAATCAGCATCATCTTGAAATGCTCGGTGCGCACGTTATGCGTCGATTTGCTATTGTATCTAATATCTTTTTTAAAGTTACCAGGAGAGTTGTATACGCTGAGTAAAAGTGAGGTGATTTCATGGAGCATCAGTTTGTGAGATCCGCTTAGCAAAGGCCGAAACTAGGCAAGATACTACATTCGATGCCGGATTAAGTGTTTCTTCGCCGTTAAAATGGCGCCCTTACTCATTTGTCTTACTGTAACTATTTTTCATGTCACTTGGGCCCATTGCGGGGATTATTATTACTTCTGCTGGCACTGACGACTGGCTAGACGATCGTACAATCTCTGTTGACGCGAATCAGGTTTCCGCTGCTGCGGTTGCTACTGTGTCTTTTCACAGGCAATGACACACCACCCGACGTATCGACGTGCCTCAAACTAACGGTTACGATAGTATTCGAAGTCCCAGGCATGAGAACCGCTATCAGCTTCGTCATCATCAGCGGCACCTCTGTGTACCGTCTGAGTGATGCCATGTAAGCCTGGTGTTGCTGAAAAGTCGAAACGACGAGGCAAACCAGCAGACAATTTTTTGGAAACGGTTTTGGCAGTTCCAGCTGTCGTCGAGTCAGTCCTTGCTGCAGTGACAGTGGCACTAAGGGGCGGCTGCCCCGTCGCGTATTTTTACCAGCTCCCCAGCCACTGCTAGTGCCCCCGAGTTCTCCCGCTTCTTTGGTTCGGGTGGTTCCGAGGCAAACGACAGCAGCTGGAGAAGGCGGCGGGAGAAAACAATAAAAATACACGACTGCTGTTTCGACTATTTATGAATAAGCACACGACGCAGACGACGGACGCGCACGTACAACTGACAAAGACATCCAAACAGACAGACGCCCTGAGACGCTAGAAAGCGGTCGTAACAGGTACAGTAGCAGTGAGAATTTGGTCGTCTTGGAGAAAGAGGCGGGTCGATTTGACTTTTCGACCTAAAGTAAATCATCTTCAATGAATGAATAAATAAACGAACCCAATGCTATCAGCGGAATGAAGGGCCAATGTATGCTGCTGCTGCTGATGATGATTCCGCCGCCACCGCTACGACTACTGCTCTTACGGCCATTGGCGCCACTGAGCCATCATTATCGTCTTCGTCACACTTCGACAACCGCCCGACACCGCTCAGTCGACACGAATTAGGGTGTTGCGTCGAACCAGCTGCTACTGTACCGGCGCGAGCGCTCTCAGATACGATCGAAGAACAAAGGGGAGAGGCGGCCCGCCAAATTGCTCAGCCCTTATTCGTTCTACTGCTGACACGCTTCTGATGGTGTCCTTGTTTTTCTCCATTTGTAGCCATGCCAGCTACGGCTGCGATAGCTATTATCGCCTTCAGAGACCCTAGACAAGAGAACCATTGTCAAAAAGAGCTTTCACGTCATCTTTCGACGTTTCCTCCTATCCCGTCCAGTCAGTCAAGAAGAAAGCTAGCGTTATAGCCTGGAAATAGTGCAGTTCTTGCAAAAAATGCCGTACAACTATTTAGTGTCAGTCATCAATCAATGTGCTATATTTCACTCAGTTAGTACATAATCATTATAACTGATCTTTACGATGCATTTTCCCTTCGGTGTCACTCTTTTTTTAAACCTTCATCACGCTTGCCTCATTCGCACGCGCGGTCAGCAGACAGCTGTGGCCCCACTGGATCCTTGTGGATTTTAGCTTCATTGTTCTTCGACGCAACTATAGATACTCGTAATACGATCACATACGCTATGGATTAAAACTACTTGACTATGACAATTCACAGTGAAATTATTAATATCCGGAAGTACACACCGGTGTTTATATACAAAATCCTATGCAGACGACGTTACACTGCTGAATTTTCACGTGGGTCCCTCTAACACTACTGCTGTTCCATATAAACCAGCTCAGATAATAGCAAAAAGATATTTCATAAGTGCAACCAACTCGTAAGTTATAGCTTGGACTAACTAGCTACAAATTTCAAACAAGGTCTACAAAGCAAGGCCCAGAGCTAGATGGGGCTGTAATCATTTATAGCTGCCCTTTCTAGTTCGTTGTACTACATTTACCATCGTTCAAAAGCCATGCAAGACAAGAGGTCACGTATTCTGTTTCGCAAAGTTGAGGTATCTTGAGTGCAGTCAGTTGTCAGACGATGTTTACGTCTTTTCTTCCGTGAAGTTACATAATAGGTATATCAACATTTTCCGTCCCACATCCTCTGTCCCATGCAGATGATAATCGAATTTAGTATTATGGTTTGTTCCAGTCTACGCAACTGAATTTGCCCTTTATATATATATATAGTTTTGTTGAGAAGTATTGAGTGTTTTTCTATCTGGAATAAGGTCACATATTGATAGGTTGGTATAAGCTGGTGCGACACTGACAGCATTTCGAGGCTGAGATTTAGCAATAGTAGATGGAAATGTCGCTTTCGTTCTGGAAATCACGGATGCTTCTTGTGGTCGTCGACCAATTACGAAAGAAGTTAATGAAGTTATTGCGGAAGTCGGTATCGCCAAAGAACTAAACATACATCACTAAACAGTTTTAAAGCAAAAGTAGAAAGCTGGTTGAAAGAAAGGTCAATGCTTGAACGAAAGAGGAATTGACCCGAAAGAATTATCTCTATCCGCAAAGTGGTCCTGAAATGGAGCCATTTTTAAAGCACTTGATCAAAAATAGATCATATATATTGCAATAATATGGAACCGAAAAGAAAACGTGTTCCATAGTTTGTGACAAAGCCCAAACCAATGCAAAAATAAATTTATGCTACGTTCTTAGATCGGAGTTACGATTGGAACGGGATCGTGCATTATTATGGGTTACTACCGCCTGCCAAAACGATTGATTCGGACCCCCGTTCCTAACAGCTGGCGAGGTTACAACACATTAATGAGATCTCTAAACCGAAACTAGCGAACAGAAAAAAATATTGTCTTCCAGCGTGGAAGTGACATATTACATACATGTTTGGCTGGCCGGCAAAATTGAGAGAACAAGGAGGGGAGGTTTTCATACATCCGGCTTATGGCCTGGATCTTCCATCGTCAGATAATTTTCTGTTTCATGGTTTAGAGAAATTGCGTGGCAATATTCATTTAGTGATAAAAATTAGAGAATGCAAAAATTGCTTACACAGTTTTAAATACACAGTTTTTCCCATAGAAAGTACAGAAGTTCTAAGGTAACGGAACTACGGTATTTTTCGAAAAACGGTAGAAGATCATTAATCCAAATAACGCTTGTTTAGTAACAATTTTTGAAAAATACTTCAATTATCGACTAAAAACGGTCAATATCTTTTCGATATATAGCTACGTCCATGCTCATCACAACGTTATGATCATCGGCGTCACCAACTCAATTAAATAGCCAACGGGCAAAACAAGCTCGGGGAACGAAAACGAGCAAACGAAGGCAAGAGAACGGGGAAGGGGGACGGGGAACGGGGGTGTCGGATCTTAGCAATACACCGGCAATTTCTGTCAGAAGTCTACTATTTGCCAAATGACAACCCAACTGGGTAGAAGTTGTCGTGAAAATAGCTTTTCTAGGGTATATATCAATCGCGCAATTTAGCGATGTTTACCCAAAAGGGCGCGAGGGACATTTGAGAAATAGGAGTTCTTGACAATTGTGGATATGATTGTACTTAATACCTATATGATTGTACCATTGCTACGATCCTTTCTCGCGTATTAGATTAAGTATTATTACTTGTGGCATGGCTATTAAATCGGCGATATACCTATAACGATTAGCTCCGTATATTTAGATAAAAAATGGCAGCCGAACATTGGACAGTTGTATGTATGTACATTTGTATGTAAACTGACCTAAAATATGCATAGTACGTACCTTGTACACAGTGGATTTCGATGAAAAAACATCTATAGAGAGTACTGTTTCAAATTTTTGTTACATATATGTAACATTCATTTTCTATATATGTTTTTCTTAATAAAATGTTTCGTGTTATTGCTGTTTTTGTGTACTATTAGGTTGGACGCGAGACAGCGTTTACTGCTACAAGTTCATCAGTAACAAACATTCGTGGAGAAGAGCAGAGGAAGTATGCCGGCGATACGGGAGTCAATTAGCTCTCGTGCTGAACTACCATCAGAATAACTTCACGCGAGCCCTAGCAACTGAGGGTCTTCGGGACCAGCCCCAAAATGCCTACTGGCTTGGCCTTAAGTCCGTTAAGGATCTAGCTACGAATACGCTTGAGTCATCGTCTGGCTACTTTATCCCGAAGTATGTGGGTCATTGGTCTTTAGATCAACCCCAGCCTGAAAGAGGCCAATGTGTATACGCGCAATTGAGCGAACGCAACCAAGAGTGGGGACTGACCTCATGCGAGGCGATGCTGCCATTCGTCTGCCAAGTGCCAGCATGCCCAAAAGGTATTTGACTAATCCTGTTTCTGTATCTCGCTGCAGTTCTATGGCCGTTTATTTTAATTCAATAACAATATTTTACACTCTGGCGTATAATGTCTGCTATGAATACCGCGCAATATAAATAATAATCAGCCTTGCCTCGATGAGAAACCTCGCGGCAAAATTGTGTCTCAAATTTTATTACGTCGCAAATTATTCTCATATTTAACTGCATAAACAGGCGAACTGTAACTGCCCCATTACAATCTCAAGCACATTGGCATTATAGCTTTCTCGCCTCATTCTAAATAATACTTCTCATATCTGTACTACTCAATAGCATAGACAGCATCTCGGTCTAGAAACGTACAGCAAGCCCCTGTTCTATAATTGGACCACATGGCAGCACATCCACGTCTTCTCAGACTTCTCGTAAGAAGGTCCCATCTGCCTATGATGATGACATTACCAAATACTAGGCGACGATAATAGGTCTACGCGTTAACTTAGTAACATATCACAGCGAACCCATTGTTGACCTCTCTGAACCCAGTTCAGGGATAATGATCCGATAAGAATCATCGACTATCGTGCACCCAATCCTGGTCCTGTCACCACGCGACCACAAACGATTACACAGTTGCGGTGTCAGAACCACCGCCTTGTCAACCGCATACTTAAACTCGTTCAAGCGTTGAGGTCAAAACGATCAAAGTTTCTCAAACCTCTGGATAGTATAAATAAAGCACACATGACGCTAGCCTAGTACAGGTATAGAAATCATTTTTGAAATAACTTAAAACCTTGCACCTAAGATCGTCCATTCTCTGTGTGACTTCTGGGCTGTAATAGAAAAACACCCTGTTTATTATTTCCGTGTTAGTTTCGCCATTCTTTTGAGCGTTTACATTAACTGACTATAAAGTTGACTGATAGAAAGATGTCTAAGATGCCCAAAGTTACATATTCATAGAACATACATATTCAAAGTAAGCTAGAAAACAGGCAGATTTTCTCTTCTGCTCGTTTTGAATCAAATAATTTGGGCGCAACCAATTCAAGAACCGAGAATCAAATCTGGGGGATACACGTGGTTTATAATAGAATGTGCCCCATAATGTCCCGTTCATAGTACGCGGAACTATGGTTTTACCGCACCTCCTTTGGAGATAAAATGGTACGCCTGGGGGGAGCGTGCCTCTCTGGGATAGATTCGCGACGCGACAACTTAGGTTCCACCACTGACGGTTCTTTTTCGTCTCAATCATATTCCCTGTGGCTTCCTCAATACGGCATCACCTCATTACTACCATTTTATTATGATGGGTATTATCTTTCGGTCAGTACATTTTATGCCCATTTCGCCATTTCATCGACTTAGTCGAACTGCAGCTGAATAAATGCAAAAATGCCTAGACAAAGGTATCTTTAAGATAGCACAAATACTAACTAACCCCCGTTCCGAAATCAATATTTTGAGGGGCTGGGTAAAAATTGTTTCCTTCGGATAAGCAACTACTAAATGATAGTTGTCGTAGACGTAACAAGAATTACCAATAATGGCAGCAGGAGTAGCAGCTAGCTGCGTCAGCTCATAACAATTTACCATCATAGGTAGATAGGTGGATATATAAAGGCAATGTCGCTGACATCGACGACCGCTGCTTAGAGCCATTACGACGAGGGCGAAAGTTAATGTTGCATAAAAGCGCAGAAGACTGTCTTGGCCAAAATGTGTTCTTTGCCCGGGTCTACCCTTTTCAATAGGTTCCAACAAATATGTATCCTGTGGTCGTCATAGCATCATTTGTCTGCTGGAGCTGACGAGCACGAAGACTTTTTGCAGAATAAAGCTAGGCAGACACGGAGGGGTTAGTTGCAGTGGGGAAAATCAGTTTTTCTTGCTAGCTATTTTTACTGGTCGAACCACTTCCGCCTGTGCACCGTCCCTGGCGTTAACGGTGGAATACCATCGTTCTTCGGCATTCAGACTGAACGACACCGGGTGAATTGAACTGGTGGTGGTCTGCTTCTTTCGTTCGGTCCTCCTCTGTTTGCTTTTCATTTTTCCACCTATTCCTACCCCTCCCCCTCCCCCCGTACTTACTCCCATTGCACCTCGCCTGTTTTTTTGTCTGCTTTCTTTCTCCTTTCTAATGCTTCCTCTAGTCTCGTCGTAAAATTAGTTTTTATTTTCGATCCATTTCTATTCCATAATTCCTTACACCCTTTGTTGTCGCTTGTACGACTACTTCGACAATTACTACTGCATCCATTATGAATAGCTTACTACTGTGTACCCCTATGCCAAATACACCGGACTGATACCGAATGGAAGGTTCTAAAGGAAACATGTAGCTCTTCGCGGTACCGGACCCGCTCGGGCCGCAAACCTTCTCATTTGTTATTATCGATGAAAAATTGACGAGCATTGTCATGATAGTTACCGTTGACGGTAAGATAGACCGAATATAGAATATTACTGCAGAGTTCTTGCACGCAATTCGCTATATGCAGCGTTCATTACGACGAATTAGGTGTACACGACTCACTCACTATATTGTGTGGTTTTCTTTTGTGTCCCATCGTTTCTTTTGTTTGCTCTAGATACTTCTCTTGTGAATGTGGTTATTAAGTAAAATAAACATACTTAGATTCATTGATTGACCGCTTGATACACCTATGTAACCCAAAGCTATCCATAAAAGTAACGATGGGAATTTTACACGTGCTTTGTTTGCCAGTCGTGCTTCGTCGCATTCAATCTATGATAATGGCTTTGAATTTGTGATTCTAATGTTGGGCCTTCGTCTTCGGTCAATAACATAGATGGATGGTCAAGATTTTTGATTGGATCCAATAACGGTGATGTCGTATAGCATGCGCTAGTTCGTTTGCTGGAACGAGTACGATCCCCGTTTGCAGCCATTACCATTGCTTTTTGTTGTCGGTGATGATGCGCACGTGGATGATGATGTGATCGCTGCTCATGCATCCGTGCAAAATTCCCCAATCCATGGGGTGAGGTAACAGTTCAACGAGAAGGTAACCCGACATGAGCCGGGAAGCTATACTCCAACACTCCTCGTCTATAATAGCAAGTGGATGACAATAATGTAACATGTTACTGTAGTAATTCGTGCGCTTGATTATTGCGTGTATGATTCCAGCTAACAGGCTTGTCATGCAAAAAAACAATTCCCGTTCTGTTAGTGCACGTATGTAGGTGTACATAGGTGTATGTACATAAACGCATTACATGTTACCTGATGTAACATTTAAAATTTTTCCCTGTTTAACTGCTTGACTGGCTCTGTGTTATCTACCGATTTTTGTTTAACAGTTTTCCCCTAGCTAGTCAGTCGAGATGAATGTGTATATGCGCATAAACAGGGCTCGTTTTTGGTATCTGTCTTTTTCGATTGCTTTCAAAGCTTTCCCAATAGCTTTTTGTTGAGTGTACTACGGAAATTACCGAATTCAATAGAATTATGTCAATCAAAATCAAGAGCATAACTATGTTTTCCCGAATTTAACGGAGGAGAACTCCTTGGAGCCACCTTTAACGATTAACAATGCCGCATCTGACCACGGTCACATCTAGGCTTTCAGGAACGCTGAATTGCCCTTGAAGTCTTCAAACTCCGATTTCACATGTTTGCACACCCCCCAGATTCACTTTGCAAAATAGATCGCTAGGTCCGTACGGTTGTCCCCTTTCGAAAGCAACATAAACCTTATCGAAACGAGAATCTATTGGGTTGTTGCCAGCAACAATGGGTGGTATCTGACAGGCTATGTCAATACACAACAACGTAATATACATTAGCAATACAGGTTACGACAACCAAGACCGAACAATCTTCGATACCGAAAGATGCCGCAGAAGGGGGAGTGGAGGGGAGAGGGGGGCTATAAAAATACAGCTAAAACAAACAAACAAAAAAATCGTCCGTAATAGAAATAAAAACAAACCAAATTAGTGTTTTCAAGGCTGTTTTATAATTACGCTTCTTTTCAAGAGGATGGCGCCTTTACAGAACAGTCAATGAGATATGAGAGAACTTTCTAGTGAAGAACATATCCTTACAATTGCACGCAAAGGGAAGACATTAATTCGGCACGTTTATAGCGTGAACATTGTATTTTGTAAGTGGTGACACCTCGCCCGGCTAAGCATTTGATAAAGTGATAAAACTTCTATATTTCGAAATTAAGTTGCTTGGGCAAAGTCGAAACCTACCAGCCTGTCGAATTACTTTCTTTTACAATAAATTAGATAATTGCGTAAAAATTCGATGAAAAAATAATTTCTAAAACGTGTGATCTTCTGCCCTGTCAGCTTTTCAGTAAGGCTTTTAATAATATTTCGATAGAAAACGTAATTCCATACGGGCACTTCGCATTAGGTGCTGCAATTTACATAAGGCCATGTTAAACCAATAGTTATGACTAACCAATTTTTTTTCTGTTTCAGGAACATTTTTGTGCGCGAGTGGGAAGTGCCTTAATAAGAGATGGCAATGCGATGGGGTCGATGACTGCGGAGACGGATCGGACGAAATGGATTGCCCGCGTAAGTTGGGCAATAACCCATGCTAAATGCAACACTTGACTCATAAATATGGTAGCAGAAATATCTGCATTAATTGTTCTTAATGGCCAACAGAAGAATTTGACAGGAATGAGATCTTTTTTCGCAGTTGGTGTAATTGGCGAGAAACGATCACTCTTGGTGGCGCTAAGGCTTTGTACCTTATTGACTATCTGGGATTCAGCTCTTCACTCCGTTGTGCGTTCGCGATGCTTTCCTGTTTGTTCGCACTACAAAACTAAGGCACTCTTTAATTATTCAGTATAAACAAAACAAGCTATTGATTGTTTTTTTAATACGTTTGAGTATCAAGATATGGCCACGTTTAATTATATAGATTGACACCAACGGAATTTCACTTATTCGACCATGTCACACCAATACATCGCAAAAAACATAAAAGTTTCGCTCAGTAAAAACGAACACCGATGCTATGAAGTTTCTAAGCAAGATGATGAAGCTAATTCCCCGAAACCACAATGGCGTAATGTGTTCTACGATTTTTTACTTCTTGGCTCAGTGCGAAGGCCTCACGTGCTCGTTGATCAGAAGTAGATTGTCAGGCAAACATGAAGAGTCTACGTCTGTACTGTATCTTTTTTTTAACGTGTCGTACTGCTCACGTCACAAAAGATAGTAGCTTACATTTACAGGATTAGCTAACTCGTTATCATACTAAGTGCGCTGATGAATGGATTCTGTAATGGTTATAACACTTGAACGAACACTCAATTGAACGGGATTCCGTAGGCGAAAAAAAGGGAACTTTGACATTTACCACCACGATCCGTCCGTCCGTCCGTCCGTTCGTTCCTCTTTTTTTCTCACGTCTTGTTTTTTTTTTTTAATTTGCTTTTTCGTGCTATTGCGAACGTTATTCAAACGACGTTGAATTTAGCGCTGCTACAGACGATGATTGACTTCTATGCGTGTGTGTATGATAGCCGTCTGATTGCTTTAACCACTAGTTAAGAGCCACCAATCAACGAGTATTCTTCAATCATCGTTCGGTAACTACAGCGTTACTTACTGCTTGGCACACGGCAATCCACGTCCAGTGAGAAATATTTGGCATTGAAACAAGTCTTATGGATAGTAGATAGCAAAGAGCTTGCTGTTCCTTATCAATAATAGATGAATCTATGATGACATTGCAACAACTCTGATCTTCTAGAGGAGGACAGATTTAGCAGGCGACAGATGAGAAGAACAATGCTCTTCAAATGCACTACGATTTCTCAAACATCAGTCGAAATATCTCTACTATGTATCTTTATCTGTGATTATATTCTACGGGGTAACGCAAAAATCGAATTGTACGTTTACACAAGTCTTTATGAGCAAATACGTCTAGGATAGTTAGATCCAATTAATTTTTATTATACACATGGCCTTAGTTCGGATAAATTAGCCCGTACTGGTACCTCCATAAGCGAAGCCTAGCGGTTTACTATGAATTAACCCCACGTGCTGTTGTCGGTTATATTCTAAATCATAAATTGTACCTGCAGACCTATTATTATTCGGTGTCATTTGGATTACAACAAAAATTAAGGGACAATTGGGGTAAGGTTAGTAGAGACAGCAGTACTTCGGCAACCTCGGGACAGGCAAAGTCTAAGTTTGGAAGCTGCTGCTTCAAGGTTGAGGCACTTCGCGCCCTCTGAGTGTGCTGTGATAACTTGTCAACTTACAAACACGATTTGCGTAGTATTTTAATATATATACATGCAGATAATACTTTCGAGTCTTTTCTATGATCTCCTACTTCTATAGAAAGATAGTAATGCAGTTTTAATCCTTGATAGTGTAGTACGTTACATGTGACGGGTAATTCTGACCAATGGATTGTGTGGCGAATGAAGTTTTCATCCATATCGAAACCCCACTAGTCTTGCATAGTCTCAAATGAACGCTCGTTAAGGGTCGCAATGAAAAGGAAGGCTTTGATAACGACGATAAGCCTCGATAGTATAACCCATTCCCAATAACTATAATTAAAATAAGTGAAACGCACTAGTACTACCCGGCCGATTTGTAATGAACAGAATTCTGAAGGACTTCGGTTCATATTGTCAAGACAATTCCTCGTCAAAGCGACGGTCCGCCTGACTGGCACCGTTCAGATGGCGACTAGCAACGGATCGGTATCTGTTACATCGCTGCCGCTACTGCCGCAGATCGTTTCTATAAGCATACCGTTGGACAGACACAATGCGATCCGTGCAAGACACCAGGAGCGTCTACTCTTGGCCACAGCCAGATTTCGTTACCACGATATTAGGTGGCTGGCCGTTACGACTGAACACGATGAGTAATTTCTGTTCGTCTGATGCTCAACCCGCTGAAGCTTCTCCTAGACCAGCTAACGCTGAGGTAGCAGTAGAAAAGCATCAAACAAGTAGAGCGATGGTTCTAGAATTAGCGCAAAGCTCTGTATTGTGCATAATTAAAGTTGACCGTTGAATAAACCGTTTCTGAAGTTCGCTGATTCTTGTGTCCCGTTAAGTTTGCCACGTATCGAACGCGGTTCGTTCATGATGATGGTAATGGTCATGAATCCTTAGAACTGGTCTGTGCAGGGAGGATTGACTACCACAGTCGAGTATCGCATCGAGATTAACAGTCTTCGAATGCTCGCAAGACCAATACTGAAGGGCAGCCCCAAATTGCATATTAGGTCTCTTCAAATCATATTGTTTGCTTTTTTTTTTCTGCTTATGCGTATAATTCGATGTTTCATTTCACTTCTCTCACTCGACGATTTCATTACTCTACTGTTGAAGTTATACCCAGACGAGGTCTGACGACAGACGAGGCTGTTGATTTAGTTCTTTCCCGCCGTTCTTAATATCTCTTTCTGGCATGTCGTATAGCGGCATCAACGAAACCATTGGATAGATAAATCTGACAGGCTCTGAGAATGAGAGCTCACCTGACGTGAACCAGGACCGCTACATAAACTGCCGCAGTAGACATACGACACAACATCACCATTATACTATCATTAAATGTGGTCTTATTCGGGCGAAACGTTGAATCGTGTGCCAGCAGTCAATGAATCGCCGCTGCATCTAGTGGACAGAGGAGAGTCATTGACGAAAACCATCTAATTCTATGTGGCAGGATAAGGCTCCGATATGTATGGGATATTACGTTTTTAGAATACGTTATGGCCGAGTGTATCAAGCGTATTTTTTCGAGCGACGATCACAGAACGAACATGACGAATGGAAGATGGACGAGTCAACTATATAACATTATTCTATATGAATAAGTTCTTCTTTGCTATACTGTGCGATTTGTTCCTCATAGGAGTCACTATTGAACGTAGACGATCAGAGTTCTTTCTGCTTAGCTATGTTAGCGAGAAGATGCAGAAAATAGCGTTTGTCCTTAGCAGCTTCCCTGTAATCATTCTAGTTAGCTGTCGAGCATCATAAATCACCCATACTTACAGCGTACGAGTTAAACGAATGAACCCGAGACGCTCCTTCCGTCTTTTACTGTAGTAGTACCGTTCCTGTGGCGTATCGTCCTGTTACCGGGCCCCAAAGACCTTTACACCGCTTTTAGTCCGAATTTTTACTTGGAGTCTGGAAAAAGAGCTCCTAAAGAATGAACTCACAGAAAATATCAGTGCCAAATAACACTTCGAGCGATTCATGAAGCACAATCATCTTCAATAACCGACCGTTTAGTCACGATTATCGTGTTTTGCCACCGATGACGGGTTACTTTGTGTGCTTATTGCGAGTCAAACATGTGCTTGTTGTGAGTTATTGATGGAGAAGTGACTAATGCCTCGAATAAGCTACGCGTAAAAAGTTATCAGGCGAAGGCAGCTTCCGTTTGTACGATTCTCTTCAAACAAGGGCAAAAATGGCTGAGAGATCATTGGGATAACTTTTATACATTGGGAGCTATATGAGTGCCGATAAATTTTAGGTTGTCGTTAAGTCAGATGGGGTTCGTAGATGTTAGTACTGCCGGGTACAGGTCTAGGGTAAAATACTTTTATACTGTATCGGATAAGCCGCAAAATGGACTTTTATCTTTACTACGAAATGTTCAAATATGAGGTATAAAAGCAAACACTGCTAAATATATTTGATGTTAATGATTTGGTGATCGGTTCCTCAGGTTCTATGTTTGTTCATAAGCAACAGTTCTTTTTTTTGTTGAAGCGAAGGAAAGAACCCATGAGACAATTTTTCGTTTTCTTTTACACGAAGATTAACTATAGGCCCTGTAAGACAACAAACACATCCTCTGATAAAATCTCTTCCTGGGCAGGAATATGGGCACATCTATTCAAAACTCTTCAATCAAAAGTTATCATCACGGCTACGATGTGTTTTATCCACGTTTTAATCCAATTGCAATAAGCATGTGCGATCTATAAGGCATCGTATTGCAAAGCAACTATGTATATATATATACATGTTTCTTTTGGGTCTTTCTACTAGCGGCCTGAGCCGTCTACTTGTTGTACCGATACATTCTTCTGTTCATGTTTCGGTTTAGCTGCCGTTGTTATTGCCTTGATCGCCGTCTTCATCACCAGCACTATCGCCTCGCGTCGTCGCTGAAGAAAACCTAGACGAAGACCAAGCAGCCAACGAGCGAACGAATGAACGGCCTTTCAATGCAAGGGATGGATTTCGGCCACCAGGTGGAAGATCACCTTGGCTATTGGCTACGAGACGAACGCTGGCGCCTGTTGAACTGTGGCAGTCCTTACTAACGCTGCCGCTAAAACTAGTGCTCTTTCGGTAACTCCATGGGCACCAATGAAGGCTGGACGGCTTGTGAACAGAACCGAAACGGAGTATGCCGTTCGACTGCGCTGCCATAACGGCCGTATCGAGTATGCTGTAATATTCCGTTATTTGCCGTAGCTACAGAGCATAATCGTTGGTATAGAATTGACTGGGTGAAAAGTTTCTTTCTAAGTGTAAAACATCGAAAGACGAAAGAAAGCCAGTGGCGGCATCGGCAGATAGATGAAAAGCGTAGGCATCATAAAAAACTTTATCACATCTTAGCTGTTGGTAGTGTAGCAGTGTCCCTCGCTATCATGTCATGATGATTCTCGGCAAGGTACCAAACAAGGAAGGAGGAGTCAAGAAGGAGATCAAAGAGGGGGAAGGACGACAAGGCAGGAGAAGGAACGTGAGAAAAATGACAACGTTGACACCCTTTTCGCCTTCGATCATTATTACTTATATAGATTATTATTTGTTACTGTGTCAGCTGTCAGCTGATAGCACATGAGACAATCCGAAGTCCAGAATAAAATCAAGACTAAATAATAGGAAAACGACGGCCTCACTTTAGCACCGTTATTCTCGTCAGCGTTCGTCACCGTGATAATCTTCTATGTGTATATAGATATTATTTCGCAAATCTGTGGCATACTCGCTAATCAGACTCGGAATCCTGCGCATACACATGTATTCTTCCTATTTAATAGAATTTCGTTATCAAACGAAGAAATTCCTTCGATTTTGGCAAAACTCGAATCGATAATTGAGGAATAATTGATAGAGATTGCGTTTAAAGATTCGTGCAGACAAAAAAATATTAAGTCCGAAGACATAGGAGGACACGTTTTCATACCACTTAGACGAGTATCCTGCGCACAACGCGGATGGTTTACTTAAACGGAAAAATTACTTTGCGAATAGGTAACGGGTTTACGGCCAGCAGTATGAAATTCAATCAATGACGTTCATATTCTCGATGCAGCTGTGACAGGTGATAAGCGGGAAGCTTGATTTTTTGGGTGAGTACTGTTTACTACCATGTCAGACAAGCCTACTGGTAGTTCGTAATACCTGCAACTGGTCGCAAGGCGCCCTTGTTTGCTGAAGAAGGAATTTGAAGATAGATTGACAAATCAATCTTTTGTCAGTTGTTAACGCTTAAGAGTACTACATCGCTATCGTCGTTGTGCAGTACTTTCTTTTTCAAAGAGCCAAAATTTAGCAAAGCCAAATTTATCGTCAACGTTACGAGGCATTGGGATCGACGGTGGGTACCCAATATGGGGGCTGACGCAGTACGAAGAGTCATCTATGGGTGACTTCGAATAGCGATGTTTCTTTTTCCCAGCAGTGACAATCATTGCAGCAGTATGATGTGTTATGCAGTACGTTCATTAACTAGTTGGTAGCGCTGCTGTGATGGTTAACTGCTCCAACAAAACTGACTATCTGGGTCGGACGTCTGGAGTCGAGCACATATGCTGCTTCCAATTCTTTCGGCAAAATGTAAACACTGCACAGTATGTGGATAAAGATGGTATATATATATATGATCGGCAATGTTCGTAGATGCAATAAACATATAACGACATACATATTGCTGCGGAAAGGTCTAGTCATGATATAAAATGGCTTCGTGAAGCAGCATGATGGTAATTCACACAACTATCAGAGAATGGCTCAAAAAGAATGCCTTCGCCCAGCATTTGATGCCAGAAGAGATTAGTTCGATAAAAATAGTAATGGCGACATGTTGGGAACAAGCGAGGACAAACGTCACAATTGGAGGAGCTTATGGAAATCAGTGACATACATACGTACATTGCAGCAATGTTCATACGGTCTCTATAATTACAGTCACTAGTGGACATAGTGACGACTACGCAATGGCAAAGAGGTCCAGTTTTACCACTCTATACCACGTAATGCTGCCTGGAATCTTTGGAGTCAGTTAAATAGAACGCACAAGTAAAATGGTTGTATGATATAAATGTAAGAAATGGTCCGCGCTCGTTATGGCCCACGAATACAATCCCCAGTGGCTCCATTGTTAACATTTATTATTATATAAAGATTCTCTTTGAAGATGTTCATAGATCTTGAATGTCCGCTATGTATAAGAGCTTGACTCAAATAAGTGTATTAACTTTATAGAGTAATAATACCACTAACTTTATCGGACCTCGTTCCTCGCCCGTGATTTAATGCGGAAGTACATCTAGTATGTTTTTATTAAGGAATATAGTAGGGAAAACTTCGCCCAGTTGAGGACGAAGACGGAGAAATCACAGCGCTGATACTATTTAGGCTAAATGCAAGCTTTTTAACCAAAAGCAATTATTTAGATTGAAGATAGCCGCTACCGCCGAAAAGCTTAAGTTGATAACGTATGTCCAAATCGTAAAAAAAAAAAAACAAGATTTTCACACATGTAGTAGCTTTTTATTACCGTACTGATTCTTATTCTGCTCAACAATTTCATAGACTACGTACACAGACACGAACAAAACGCGGTAGTTTTCGGCGATACGTGCACCGATCAATGTAGACTCGTGTATGCGTGTTTCAGCGTCATCGTTCGTGCGCAGATATTATATTGTAGACAGATTAGCGCCTGCTATCGCCGACATGTTTTTTTTTCTGACCAGTGATTTGCTCAAATCTTAATTGTTGTAGAAAGCAGTACAGCTATCAGATCGCGTTATCGAAGCGACACCAGTGGCGCTATCGTAGACATTTTTGCATGTTCAAGTAAGTTAGACACGTCGGGGGGCGTTACGGCCACCGCTGTAGGTGAACGTCGTTGAAATAGCGGTACCCACGCATATCGTTGTGTTTATTTGCTTTAAATGATAAGGAACAGGCAGTCAATGCAGAATAATGCAGATGTCCGCACTTTATTCAGAAGCTTTTGTAAAAGTTTTACCTCTACTTTTGTGGAACCGAAATATGCTATAGCTGGGGTAGATTCGAAAGGTCGTACGGTACGTGTTGAAATAGCGCTAATTTTATAAACATCGATTTATATATATATATATATATATATTATTATAGATTTATAAGACTAGTGAATTAAGATACGCGTCTTAACGCAAGACTAATGTAGTGAAATAAGCATGAGATGTTCGCGTTCGAGGACTAAATAGGGACCTTCTGCTGGTTGAACTAGCTACATATCTTTTGTTGAGTGAACAGTAATTTTTTCTGTCTCAGTTTTGATTTGAGCTGTTTTCTACCATGGGGGGGGGGGCGGAGGAGTGCGCTTCCGGGTGAAATGTTAATCGGTGATCGACATTTGAAAAAATATCCTATTTACTCGCTAAATATAAAATGTTTGATTCCAATGATAAACGAACTAGACACTCCACACAGGCATGACCCATTCATTTCTGGGTTGAGCTAAGTGAACTCGTTGGTCCGAAAGTGCTTGTCTTAATAAAAAAAAATTGGGTTTGCTTTTTTTTTCTTTCGTTACAGGGTTATGCCACCATTACCTGAAAAGTTCCGGAGACTCTATTCAGTCTCCTAACTATCCGCAAAAGTATGAAACAAATCTCGATTGTAAATGGACGCTAGAGGGCCCGTTGGGAACAGGAATTGTGCTGCAGTTTTCGGATTTTGAAACAGAGTCAAACTTCGACGCGGTGCAGGTGCTCTCTGGTGGCAGGACAGAAGAATCGAGCGTTTCGCTCGCACAGCTTTCTGGAAAGCAAAATATTTCCTCGAAAAGCTTTATCACAGGAAGTAATCTAATGATCGTCAAGTTCAAATCGGACGCCGCAGCGGAGAAGAAAGGATTCCGTGCCAGCTGGAAAACTGAAACATTAAAATGCGGTGGAGAGTTGTTTGCTCACTCATCGGCTCAAGTGCTCAATTCACCAGGTTATCCAAGCGCCTATCCAGGCGGCATCGAGTGTCTTTGGGTAATTACAGCACCGCATAATAAACTTGTGTCCCTAGAGATTGTCGACCTCGACCTCGAGGTAACCGACTCAATACTACTTCGAGACGGTGCCACTCCAAGCGACACCTTGCTCTCTAAACTTGAAGGAACAACTGAAGAGAACCCTAAATTTATTTTGTCAACCCAGAATCGTGTCTATATCTATTTTAAGACTGACACTGCCCACGCCGCTCGCAAGGGATTCTCTATCCGTTTTCGAGCGGGATGCCAAGTAGATATCATTGCGGATCAGGGAAGCATTAACTCACCTGCGTTTGGCGTCGGCAAGTATCCGTCAAATCAGAATTGCGCATACCGCATTACCCGCCCCGGTGGAGGTCCAATCTCACTAAAGTTCGACAAGTTCCTCGTGGCTAGCGATGACCATATTCAAGTGTATGATGGTCAGAATTCGAAATCGGTAAAGCTCCACGCCGGACAAGGTTACTCCGGAGCGACGCGTCCCACTCACACTCTGACAGCAACTTCGGGATCTTTGTACGTAGTTTTTCAGTCGAACTCACTTAATACAGCAGCTGGATGGCAAGCGAGTTTCTCATCTGATTGTCCGCTCCTGGCTGTTGGAGAACGGGCCCTTGCTTCGAGTCGCGATACGACCTTTGGGGCCGAAGTTACCTATACGTGTCCGAGTGGAATGGAGTTTAGTAGCGGTCGTAAGAAGATTATCGCCGAATGTCTTCCTGGAGGCAAATGGTCTGTGCCGCACGTTCCAGCCTGTCAGGAAATCTACTGTGGGCCCGTCCCGCAGATAAGCAGTGGGTTCGCGGTAGGCGCAACTAACGTCACTTTCCGAGGTCAGGCTACTTACCAGTGCTACGCCGGCTTTACGTTTCCGGGAGGACTGCAGCAGCAGACGGTCAGGTGAGTTGTCAAATTAGGTCACACGTTACTGCTGCTGCCGAACGCATCGACGAGCAATCACCACCCAATTAGCGCAAGGTAAGCGCTTGCCTACCTGTTTGCCAGTCGGCTAACGAGCATTAGCAAACCGTTCGGCCTATTCCAAACAACAGCTGAAGAAGCCAACTACTAGAAGAGCGCCAGCGGCTTCTCTACGGCTCGCTTGACGGCAGCTCGAATTCTGCTAACGCGCCTCTCTTTTTTCTCAACCATTAGCTTTTGGAAGAAAAGCGTTTTGTAGATAGAAATTCAGAGATATATACATAAATCGGGAAGTTAAATAAAAAAGAGAGAAACCAAGCAGAGTGACGGGCAGGCAGGCAGGCAGGCAGGCTTATTGTTCGAAGACGTCCTGTTGTTGTCGATAATTTTTTACCCGGCCCACCTTTGTCAGATTTTTACTCAACTACATTTTCTATCATGCGATTTGAATGATTACGTCGATGATTATGATGCCGATGGCGACTCCGCTGTTGCTTCTAATAGTAATAATTGTTAAAGCAGTAGTTCCGTTAATATTATAATAAGTATGCACACTGGGACCCAACGCACTAACGACTGAGGGGCTGACTAATTACTGTATTTTCTACTAATGGACAATGTTTAGGTGCAATGAGTATGGTAACTGGGATAACCTTCCGGTGTGTATGGCTTCATCATGCCCACCTTTGCCTGAGGTCGCGAATTCCATCCCGAGATTCCTCAATGGGGCTGGAAGAAACTATGGGACTGTCGTTCGATTCGACTGCGAGCCAGGATACAGGAGAAGTGGTTAGTCACTCCTAATTCAATTATTTCATCTATTAATTTAGCCTTAAGCTATACAAGGTGACATGGTTTCTAATGGAACGTGTGCCTATACGTTATAAAAATCATTTTAAGGCTCATGACTAAATCAATCAGAAAGACAAACCGTAATCCTTGCTACGATCTAGAGTCTGCTAGAATAAAACGGGTTTTTACCATACTTTTTCGCGTAACTATACTACCGTAATAACAATGAAACTGTAGACTTTTTGTTGCGGAATAACCATCTATTGTTTTCACAGATCTAGTATGATCCATTTGCTTGAAGATGTGATATTAAAATACTTGTTGATATTTTCTTGTGTATTCAAAGATTTAGAATGTACAATCATTGTATGTTTTTTGTTGATCCAATCAACTCAGGCTATCCTGTGGTCGTGTGCAAAAGCAATGGACAGTGGAGCGCAAACCCACCAACTTGTCAAAGAGCCCAATGCTACGAGGTGCCAAAAGTTGACAATGGCCAGGTTATGATGGACAAGAAAACCTATCTTTTTGGGGACAAGTCCAAAGTTGCTTGTAATAGAGGTTACAAACTCGAAGGACAGGCAACGATAACGTGCGGGGCAGACCAAACATTCGAAAATGTGCCCGCGTGCGTTGACATCAATGAATGCAATTCACCTACGGCCTGTGATTCCGCCTCGACAATATGCATTAACACTCCAGGCAGCTTCTTCTGCAAATGTAAGTATGAAAAGTAAATGACTCGTTTACTTATCAACTAAATCATAATTGATCTAATGAAAACAGGGGTCTATTATGGTGGTAACCAAACATTCGATAAGAACGTTAATGTGATAATACTTCAATGTCCCCTAAGATATATCCATGTATTCTTACTGTATTCGACAGTTGTCAGAATGTCAATCGAGACCTATTGAACGTTAATCTTTATTAGAGGCACCGAGTTGCCAGCTTGTTTTCAAGTGGGTCTAAGCTACGTAACATATAGTCACTGCCCTGGAAACACGTATTATTCTAATAGATAGTGTAGTCATCGTTGGACGCAATGCTTCTTCCTCCATAGCGCAGTGACACTATATTTAACAGAAACATTAACGCTAGCCTTCGTCGTTGTCGAACTTAATTGGTTTCTCGTTTTGGCTGGTCTTTTCCCTAGAGCGTTTTAGGCTTACCGCGGTATCGGCAGTTCTCCTATTCGATCCCTTGTCAACACCACATGGACATTTTACCGCTACTATTAGCGTAACCCGTTGATGGAATCATGCCTACAGTAGCGCAAGAAGGCGTCAAAACAAAAAAGAAACTAACTTTCAGTCATTATTTGTGGTTGTCGCCAACAATATCGCATAGCGCCGCGCACTGATTGCCAGACATGTCGTACTACAAATACCTGTATTGTATGGTTGTACGCTTACAATTGGGGAATAAAGCTATCACGACAGCTGATTGGTCTGCGGCCCGTGTGGCCAGAAGTTACGCATATGTAGCTTTTGTTCAGATCTGTGGTGTTCCATGAGGCATTCCGATTTAGCAAACGCAATCAATTTTTACCTTACTTTCACCTACTTCTATCAACCGCTTTATCTTTTCGTGATTTTTCCTGCCAGAGTTACGCACACTTAAATGATCACGATTATGATACGTAGAAGACCATATAAATGTATACGTGCATATACTACTTACGAAGCTCTACCTGCTCAGATATTGTGCACTACTGCTTGTTTATTATAAAATCTGGGCCACGGCCGGCCTCGTATCGCCAACTTCAATCCTTCAAGCATTAGCCGCTGTTATGATATCTGCTTGCAACTATCCTCCCAGTATCGCCCAGTAAGTTTTAAGCGGTTCCCTTTGTTCAGTCCAATCCAATGGCTTGTCTCAGACTTTTGGTACTGATGTCGTTATATTATCACGCCGCTGTTAATTATGATATTTTTGTGCATGAAAATTATCTTTCTAGAAAGGCGTTCCATGCTATACTTATGATTCTAACGTAGTCCGCAGTGTGCAAACCCCGTACGGCTACTGCGACTGTTGTTGTCATCGTCCGTTCTTTTTGTTGGCGCAATTATTTTAGTCATGTTTACGTTACCTGTTCGTGTATATATATATATATATATATATATATATATATATATATATATAAACTGGAGTATATATATGCCAATTACATGACGAAGTGTGCTTAGTTTATATTTTCGAAAAGGGAAAAGCAATTAATTCAACTTCCTAGCAGCAACATCCAATAGTACGAAATTCAAACAAGATAACTTTGCGTAATTTTTTTTATCTCTAAACTGAGATGAAATATTCATGTTATCTCACGCTCATTGATGGTCAGTATTTATACTTCACAATAAGGCTAAAAAGAATACTCTACATTTGTCCAATTGTAGCTGGTTGGTGTCCTAATGTTCGAGTGATGGCTAATTGATCGCAGCGGCCACGCATTTTTACCACCCACCGCAGAATATCGATGATACGAAGTAGAAGAATAAGTGCTCAAAGGTACATGCGTATCTCAAAGGGCGTATGTATACAGAAACAGCGACTGCTAGCTATCGATAAAACGGGAGAAAATTTTCAAGTGCAAATTACTGTCCCTTATTATTATCATTGTCGTCTGCTGTCTCGCTCTTCCCGAACCACCGACGTGTCCATCGGCCTCGTGCCACGATACGATTTGGACTTTAATCTGACATCGTCATGGATGTGTCGATGGTCGCGTCGATAACCATAGGATAAGAGTGCAGTCGCCTCTCGTCAACAGATCAGGACAGCGGCGGCAAACATAGTGGCTTGCTTTTGTGGCCGTAGTGACTGACAGATCTTTGACAGAATATAGAGCCGACACTCACTGAGCGGGCACGCATCGCTTCTCATACCGGTAATGGTGGTGTAATCTGAGCGGAACCCGTATCTGACCGATTCGCTTTTGGTCTCTCCCACCCTCTTTTTCCTGTTTCGTTCATCGCTGCTTTCCGTCATCGCTGCCTTCGTCGACGGCATCTTCGGCAACTTCGTCTCAACGTCTGCCTGCGTCCGAATTGCCGCTTCATTTGCTGGTGCCGACTGCGTTCCATCAATTTTGCAAAGATCCGACATATTTCGAAACTGCCCGCGGCTAATTGGGTCATCGCGAATTCGTCCAAACACACACACGGGCAGTCCGCCACGCAGCCCTAGATGTGGTGAGTTAAAACGGCATAAGCGCTGCTGGCAGGCCTACCACCTCGGCATTACGCCACTGTACCGCTCTCTTTGCAATGGAACGCCTGCGCCTCTTTCGGTGTCCGTACTTTGTCCGAGTGGTTGTTGTCGCTGCTGCAGTGATAATGACAGCGTTAGCTCTGGCTTGCGGTATTACTGTCGTGAAGCGGAGCCACAGCGGCGAGACACTCACTGAGCCAGCCAATAGTTGTTACAATAATGGGGAGGGGGTAAGGAAGAATAGGGAAAAATGCAGAGAACTAACAATTCAAGCGGCGGAAACCAACAGTTGGTACAAACTAAGTATCAACTATTCTGGTTTCCTAGCTCTCCCGGTTACAATGAACGAGAGCCCAGGCATACGAGAGACGAGTGGCGGTCCCGCTGTTGTCGCGATGTCCGGCGGTGGCGCTAGTAGTAGCTCCCGTTGTTGTTGAATTAGACAATGAAGGAACTACCGATCGAACAGTTAGTTCACGACGACCAGAAGTACCATAAAGTTCCCCGTAGTAGATAAGTGGATAGTGCGCCTGCCTACCAATCGTGCTACTCTTGGTTCGAATCCGGGCATCAACACAGTTTCTTTCGTGCTGGGATCTAATGGGATGCCTAACGACGGTACCGAACATTCGAGACCTTCTGTTTAGAAGTTCTAAACGTGGTACGAATTATAGTAATCATCGTCGTGGTTGTTACGACAGCCGAAGTAGCAGCATTCGGTAACATGCACTCCTTGACCTGTGCTGCGAATGTTGTATCATTTCGATAATATGTTTGTTTTTTTGATCGTTCTCCATTTTTAGATAAGCATAACTGCTCATAGACAGACAAATACATCCGTAGCCGAATAGATCCATTCGCCTACTGCTACGAAGTAGTCGCATAGATGTCTACATACGTACAGATTCAAATCGTCACGGCTCACGGAAGGTAGCGTTCTTGATAAGTCTGCATATTTAGATCTGTGAAGGGGGTCCGGATCGACAACACGGGTGCCACAAGTGAGATCACAACACGTCACCTTAAGCGTGAAATATCCGCGTACCACCTTTGAGACGGGGCGATGCTCACTTCACGGTAAATACGTACCACAACTGAGTTATAGGCAGCTAGCAGTTACAAGACATTCTAATTCATGAACTGACGCATATTAAAAGGCAGGGAAAGCGAATACCGACGCAGTCTGCAGAGATGCTTTTAAGTCCTTCATATTGTCATGACAAGTTAAAACTCGCCACTCCTATGCAAAGCAGCAAATGTGGCGCAATTTAAGCAAAGTTTACTTGCCACATATTATGTGCTATTGAGTAGTTATGTTAGCTTCGTTTCCCCCCTTCATGCTAATTTCGATTCGGAAAGTTCAACTTTTAGTTTGGTTATGGAAAGGTTTGTATCGACAGCTATTTTATTTCTAGTCTTCTCTCTATTTTGCATATACGTTTATACGGGTAAATAGAAACTACCATTGTTCCTAGAAAACGAGATGGCAATCCGTGATTAGCTGTAGTTACAGCAGTAGAAGGCCCCGCGACAACCCGAAACACATCCATTTATTTTCATCATTTTGATCATTATCCAGCGTGTTTAAAGCATAATAGATCAGAACAAAAATATTAGACACGCATAAAAATAACGCAGGAACTTCACAAGGGATTTAGCTAAGGCTGGGTAGTGTTTCGTAAGGTAAAAGATTAACTATCATTTTAATAAAAATGGTTCACTTGTATACCTAAAACTTTTCATCCGGTAGCGGAAAAATCCGTCTTAGGTACGTGTTGTATTAGATTCTGATAATTTACCTGCTCAAGAAGAGTCTAGAAAGGGCGCACACAGCTGCGGAAGAACGATGATATGTTTAATTCTATTTTCAGTCATTTTCTGCTAACATGCTTGCAGGCAAGAAGGGTTTCGAGCGTAACATGGACTGCCGGCCAGTTGGAGATCTCGGTGTAGCAAATGGGGCAATTCCAGATCACGCTATTTCAGTGTCGTCGTTTGAGACCGGTTACCCAAAGGAGAAAATCCGCCTGGACGGCGAAGGAGGCTGGTGTGGTTCAATTCCTCGCGCTGGCGAGAATCACGCCCAGATTGATTTGTCTGCCCCCACAGTGATTCGAGGATTACGCACCCAGCCGGTGTTCCGTGCTGACGGAGCGCAGGCGTTCCCGATTTCGGTACGAATTCAATATACAGATGAAGAAACCGATGCATTCCGAGACTACGCCGACCCGATGGGCCGTCCGATGGAATTCCAGCTGACGCCAAATGGAGGATCTGGACTGGCCGTCATTAATTTGCCAATACCAATCGAAGCTCGATTCATTCGAGTGCTTGTTGTAGAGTATGTGGCTGCACCTTGCATGCGGTTAGAACTGATGGGATGCTCTCGACAGGATTGTATTGACGTCAACGAGTGTCTCAAAAATAACGGTTTGTTTTTCCCACCTTTGCTAATGTCGTCTGTACAACTTGTGCAGTGTTTTTTTTTTTACTATTAATCCTAACTGTAACATCAGCAACACATTTGAATAGCGTGCTTGTAATAGATGCCATATCCGAACCGTCTCTCTCGAATCGTTCATTAGATTTTCATGCATTTAGCAGAAACTCTGCCCGAAGCAAGTTATGCCTGTCCAAAAGCGCATTATTATAAATCTTCCTTGTATTTTATTAAAATAAACCACTGAAATGAATTAGGTAACAGAATTATGGCCGGCCTACTCTGTAAAGATCTGACGACAATAAAAAAACAAGCAAACCATATAAGACTACTTATGTTATAAAGCATCCTTGCTTATTTCACGAGCACCCGCATACATATGGGCGCATATACTGACACAAATTATTTGTTGGCTCCCAATAGTGTAGTAATACCTTAATGCAACTGCGCATTTTTACCAAGATATCATAATACAATGGAGTCATAAAAAAAAATGTATCCGCCCACAATTGTCTAGTGGATAATTATTCCGCTATTAAAGGCCAGTAATCCGCGGATACGGAGATATAGCATAACGGGTTTTCACGGACGGATTATAGATCTTTATCACTCCCTCGTTAATCTTAGTTTCATATTCTGCAGGCGGCTGCCACCAAAGGTGCGTGAACAGTCCGGGCAGTTTCCACTGCATGTGCAACGTAGGCTATGAGCTATATAGCAAAAATGGCACATCGGGTTTCTTCATTCCCTCGAGTGAAACAGGCTTCCGCGATGGTGATACATATGCTCTTAACAAAACCTGTGTTGGTGCGTATTTTCAAAATACTTGACAATAAATATCAAATCTATCAAAATTGACCAAAAATCCGCTATCTTAAGACTTTACTAGGGCTTCATTAGCTATGTCCGACGATAGACCACCAAACGTCTATAAAGTTTAGGCTGTATCCCTGCATCTAAACCAACAGACCCTTTGAGAGCAATGGTGATTGCGTGCTTCACTAATCAAGATTTTGACGGACAAACTTATAGGCACAGTTGAATGCTGACTATACCGGCATTTTAACTTTTCAGCCAAGGAGTGCCCCGTGTTGCGTGCTCCGGAAAACGGACGAATGCTCTCTACTCTTGAGCGTTTCCGATTTGGAGACGTAGTGAATTTTCAATGTGACTTTGGGTACGTGCTGCATGGAGCCCAGTCGTTGACCTGTACTTCTGGAGGTAATTGGAACGGTACTATGCCAGCGTGCCTTCCTGCCAAGTGTACTGGATTACACGATGATCCAACACAAGGCCTTTCGTTAAGATCCAATGGCCATGATAATTATATCATGTTCCAGGATAATGTCACAATTTCTTGTTCGGAGACCGGCCGCCCTTTGAGGAACACAGCAACTGCTGCTTTTCGTCAATGCGTCTACAGCCCTCGACCGGGGAAGCCCGATTATTGGCTTGCTGGAGCACCTCCTGCTTGTGAACGTGAGCTATACTGATATTAATAATATTCTGTTTAGATGCAACAAACTATACCAAGTGGACATATAATGATCCTCAATCTATTAAACAACTACATTTTCTCGTCGATTTATGGCCTACTATTAAGACAATGCAAAGGTTGTCTCGAATCGGCATTGTTTGTATAACTTTTGAAGTAAAAATTCGTAATCTATGTGTTTTGTTGTCTATTCCCAGGTGTGGATTGCGGAGCTCCTCCAGACAGTATTGGTGCCACTTATGGCTTCCACGTTGACACGAAATATCGGGCTTCCTTCTTTTTTGGCTGCGAAGAAACATTTACACTCGTCGGCAAAAGCAGCCTTAACGACAATGTGATTCGGTGCCAAGAGGACGGTTCGTGGGATTTTGGCGACCTACGCTGCGAAGGACCGGTATGTCAGGATCCGGGTCGACCTGCTGACGGATATCAGATCGCGAATAGTTATGAACAGGGCTCCGAAGTTACCTTTGGTTGTACCCGACCCGGATACGTGCCTTACAATACTGAACCAATCACATGCGTCAAAAGTGAGTTTTTCATTTGTGTTTGCATAGATTTATGAACTAAGCCTTCGGCGAATGACCGATATTCGATGCTGACGATTCGTACGTCTCTGACCATTTCAGACGCTGATTGTAAGGTCGTAAAACCTTTGGGACTCACCTCTGGCAAAATACCCGACAGTGCCATCAACGCAACGTCTGCTAGAAGCAACTACGAGGCTAAAAATGTTCGGCTTGGATCAACAACCGGGTGGTGCGGCACCCAAGAGGCCTTCACTTACGTTACCGTTGACCTTCAGAGGGTACATCACATCAAAGCCATAATGATTAAAGGAGTTATCACAAACGATGTCGTAGGTCGGCCCACCGAATTGCGTTTCTTTTATAAGGTCAAGGAAAACGAGAACTTTGTCGTCTATTTTCCAAACTTCAATTTGACGTCAAGGGAGCCGGGCAACTACGGAGAGCTCTCCGTCATTGATTTGCCATTGAGTGTGAAGGCGCGCTACGTCATTCTGGGCATTGTCAGCTATAATAAAAACCCATGCCTAAAGTTTGAACTGCTTGGCTGCGAGGATTCGCCGGACGACGTTTTGCTTGGTTACGAGAATGCCAATCCGGTTTGCGTGGATAAGGAGCCACCTCGTTTCGAGAATTGTCCCACTCATCCTGTCGTTGTGGAGTCGTCGCCGGACGGAATACTCCCGGTCGATTTCGTCATTCCGACAGCCACTGATAATTCCGGTCGTGTCGCTAGGATGGAGATAAAGCCATTGGGTTTCCGCCCCCCCCAAATGGTGTTCGAAGACACGGTTGTTCAGTATATTGCATATGATCACGATGGCAACGTGGCTGTATGTGTCGTTAATATCACTGTGCCTGATTATACTCCACCGTCAATTAAATGTCCACAGTCCTACGTTGTTGAGTTAACAGAAAAACAGGACAGCTATGTAGTGAACTTCAACGACACCCGCTTACAGATCATCGCTATAGATAAATCTGGCCACGTAGACATTAACATAACGCCGGAGTCAGCTGTAATTCCTATTGGTGGTTACCGTAATGTCACGGTAACTGGCACTGATAGGTTCGGAAATCAGGCTTTCTGCTATTTCCAGGTTTCGGTACAAGCCACAAGTTGTGTTGACTGGTCATTGCAAGCACCGACGAATGGCATCGTCAATTGCCTTCCCAATGATGAAGGTACGGGCTATCAATGTCTCGCAACGTGTAAGAATAAATACCGTTTCACCGACGGCGAAAAGGCCAAGACATTTGAATGTAAAAACAAAGGGGCTTGGGTTCCTAAATCAATTATTCCTGATTGTGTCTCAGAAGAAACAAACGAAGCGTCCTACGACGTGACCGCACAGGTGGAATATCGATCTGGTGGGGCTGTGCACGAATCATGCCTTGGCCACTACACAGGATACGTACAAACTTTTTATGGTCGTTTAAATCGCTTGTTATCAGACCGCTGCTCAGCTATCAATGTGCAAATGGATCTGTCGTTCCATAATACGACCGCAACAATTAAAAGTGATAACGAACTTGTTATTGACTACGTTGTACGAATTGTACCCGTAGTACATCAGAAGTTACTGTATGACCTCTGTGGTTCAACACTTGGGCTCATCTTCGATTTAAGCGTCCCCAGTACATCGGCCCTGATCGAACCTATTCTAAACATTAGTGCACAAGATGTTGGTGGATCTTGCCCTACAATTCAAGCAAAACGTTCGACAATTAAGCGTGGCTTCACCTGCGAATACGGAGAGGTATTAACAAACGAGACCGGAATCGTACCTCGGTGTCTCCATTGTCCGGCGGGTACTTTTGCCTCGGAAGATGAAAGATGTAGCTTCTGTCCACGGGGGTACTACCAAGACCTAACAAGGCAAGCAAAGTGCAAGAAGTGTCCTGACGGAACCCACACTAAAGAGGAAGGAAGCAAGTCTCTCAGTGATTGTGTACCCGTTTGTGGTTACGGCACATATTCTGCAAACGGCCTCGTCCCGTGTCTTCAATGCCCAGAGAATTCATATGCTGGAACTCCCCCACCTGAAGGCTTCCGTGAGTGCACTAAATGCCCTCCGAACACGTTCACATATTCTGATGGAGCTGCAAGTGCTGGTAGTTGCAAAGCCAAATGCCACCCCGGAACCTACTCCGAAACCGGCCTTGAGCCATGCTACGAGTGTCCGGTTAACTTCTACCAATCGCAGGACGGTCAAACCCAATGCATACGGTGTGCTTCCAACCAGAAAACCAATATGCCCGGTCAAATGACACCTGAGGCTTGCCAGCCGGTGCAATGTAATCCTACGATCTGTAAAAACGGCGGCCTCTGCTTGGCCCAAAACCATCAGGCTACGTGTTATTGTCCTGCTGGTTTCACCGGTCAGTATTGTGAGACTGATATGGATGAGTGCGCGTCAGGTCCTTGCTACAATGGTGGCTCGTGTATTGATCGGCCTCAAGGCTACAGCTGCAAATGCGCTCCTGGATATTCTGGCTTCCAGTGCGAAGTTGAGAAGTCAGAGTGCGACGTGCCTAACATTTGTCCTGAACGCGCCATGTGCCAGGATTTGCCTGGGTCTGGCTCAGTAAATTGTCTCTGCCGTTCTGGGTATGAAGGCGCTACTTGCAACGTGACTGTCAATCCATGCACCGTTGGTCAGACACCCTGCCATAATGAGGCGAACTGCATCCCACTAAAACACGGCCGATACAAATGTAGCTGCGCCCCAGGATGGGTCGGACCTAATTGCGAGACAAATATCGACGATTGTGCCGAGAACCCATGCTTACTTGGGGCTGCCTGTACAGATCTTATCAACGACTTTGTGTGTGAATGCCCTCCCGGTTTTACTGGTAAACGATGTCAAATTAAGCAAGATCTTTGCTCAACTAACCCCTGTGGCGATAACGGCATATGTATTGATCGGATGTTTAGACACGAGTGTATATGTAAGCCTGGATGGAGTGGGCCTGCTTGCGAGGACCAAGTCGATGAGTGCCTCTCATCACCATGCCAGCATAACGGAGTTTGCATAGATGTGATTAATGGATTCCGTTGCCAATGCGACGCCGGATTCACTGGAATGGCGTAAGTAATATCTGTGAGTTTTTGACTGCTTCATTTAAATCTGAGTAATCTTTCCAGGGCATATCTGAAGAAGGCTCCCGTAAAAACTCCCACTCATAACTTCACAGTGCTGCCAAAGTATTTATAAATTTAGCTTAGTTAATAAGTAGTAAGGTTTTTTCAGGCACAAAGAGCTGTTATGTCCTTTGCTGAGGTTCCCAATGGCTGAATCACAATAGAGCACCCAATTCCAGAGGATACCTTCCAGATGAATCCATTGCGTTCCCTTTCTCTTTATCTTAGATACACTCGAGCTAATAAAACTTAAAAGAAAAAGTAAGCTACTCTTAAAAACGCGAGTTCGGCTTAATGTATTGAAGCTGAGTATGCGTCACCTGTCTTTCACAAACCTGCTTTGCTGCTCAGTCAAGCTCTAAAATCTCTATTCTATATTAGAGGAAAAAATCTAGAAATCATCTTGGCTCTTGTCGATACACTCCAAGCCAACTTTTGTAAATATTCGTACCCATAAGTGGTTAAGTCTGTCTCAAAAACGTATCAGCTGACTCATCCCAAAGTGCTTAAGGTTGGTTCTTTGATCCGAAAGACCTAACTCCCGATCTTCTGATACCAGACATCCTTTTTTTTGTGCCAAAGCGTATTGTATTGTTGCTTAGAGAACTGCAAATAGGCGTGTAACTGACCTGCACTACAGGTAATACGGAACAATGCCTTCAGTCCGATCTCTAGAGCTTCTCTCTATATCTACCAATAATATTATTATACCATATTCCGGATTCATACTTGAAGTCACTGACCTATAAATCTTAATGCTGATAATGTTCAGCTTTAAAGCGAACTCGTAGCGTTTTCTTTAAATTACTCGTTTTGTTATCAGACTGCAATGAATTACCTGATACACAACCAACTCCACAATGCCCTGAATATCCGCTCCCTATAACTTGAGATCTGCTACTTAATCATCTGAAAAGCTTTGTTTCTAACGCAATTTTAATATAATTTTAATTTTTTTTTATTGCCGTGTGCTTATCATTGTATCGTTTATTTGTATATTAAATAATCTATATATTTATTACATTCCGATTGACGCCGCTAATTCTACTACCATACGATTGTTAAAGGTCTGTTGTTGCAGACACGATAATTTTATCTAGTATATAACATGTCTTTAAATTGTAATTAAAACGAAGGTTGAATGGTTAACAATAAATTCATCCTTATACTATGCGCGGTTATGTAGCTTTTTGTGCTGTTACGAGGATCCGAGATGGCTTATCTTTCTGACTGCGGCTCGTTCTTTATTTTTCTGATCGTTTCTAGGTGTCAGCATCATGTCGATGACTGCAAATCAGACCCGTGCCAAAATGGCGGCAGTTGTATAGATCAAATCGATGGTTTTACCTGCGAGTGTCGCCCAGGTTTCGTGGGTCTTCAGTGCGAAGCAGAAGTAGACGAATGCATTTCGGGACCCTGTCACGCAACTGGCACCCGCCAATGCATAGACAAGGATAATGGGTTTGAGTAAGTCCCTCCAAAAGTGCCCATATCTGGCACTGGTTTCTAAAGATCCAAACACATAATTATATGTTAATTGCTTTTCGAACATCGCAGCATCGACTGGTCAATTCAATCTACAACGATATCCAATTTATTCATATTGTCTTAAACCAAAATTTCATTTATGCTTTTAGATTACGTCTAAGCAACCGGATAATTTGATAATACTTTGAAGATACTGATAATATAGTTAAGCGCAAAGTAATTTCTGCACTGTTTTATCCTTCTATGTACAACAGATGCGTTTGCAACGCAGGCTATACTGGTGACTACTGTGAAATAGACATTGACGAATGCGAATCGTCCCCGTGTGAGAATGGAGCAAAATGTATCGACAAAATTGGCAGCTTCTATTGCCACTGCCCGCCTGGCTGGACGGGGGAGCGTTGTGAGAAGGATATAGGCGGATGCGATTCTAGCCCGTGCCTTAACAATGCACACTGCATCGACCTGTTCGAGGATTTCTTCTGCGTCTGTCCAAGCGGAACAGACGGCAAACGCTGCCAAACATCACCTCAACGTTGCATTGGTGATCCATGCATGCACGGCGCCTCCTGTCAAGACTATGGCAGTGGACTTAACTGTACGTGCGCACCAGAATATACCGGAGTCGGCTGCCAATACGAATTTGACGTAAGTTAATTAAAGATCTTAAAATCTACTTAGTTCGATTAAATTTGATGCTGCCTTTTTGTGAATGCATATTGTGTGACGATATTGTACCGTCGACTTATCAAGGTAGCTAAGCGACTTTAAAATGAGACTACCTTTCACCGTTTCTATCTCATCCATACGGCCACCGTGTTACGAATTAACCGAAGAATTTCTTTTTCATTATCAATTTAGGCTTGTGCAGAGGCCGTATGCCAGAACGGCGGCAAATGCCGGCGAGAAAACAAGAGCTATTCCTGCGAATGTTTGCCTGGCTACGGTGGCAAAAACTGTGAGAAGGACACCCAGGACTGCAGCCCCACGTCATGTCCGCCTAACGCGGAATGTATTGATTTGACAAACGGTTTCTTCTGCAAATGCCCGTTTAACTACACTGGTGAGGACTGCCGCAAGCCGATCTCTGTGAACTACGATCTCTACTTCAACGATGAGAGCCGCTCATCGGGGGCGGCTCTTAACACTCCCTTCGAATTGGGCTCATACAGTCTAACAGTTGCTCTTTGGGTACAATTTAACAACCCAGGCAGTGTAGGCACAGTGCTCAGCTTCTACTCTGTCAATGATCCGCACAAAGTCCTTAACAAGACACGACTTCTTAAGATTGACGACTCCGGCGTGCTGGTGTCTCTTTTTCCACAGCACACTGCTGACATCTACATACCATACCTTGACAATGTTCCCATAAATGATGGCAACTGGCATCATATCGTTTTTATTTGGGACGGTGTAGAAGGCACACTCACATTAATCACAGACACGGCGGTTGCCGGGGTTGTCACTGGTTACGTCCAAAAGGACAAACTACCTACTTATGGCTGGATGAGCCTCGGTGCGCCCGTCGACGTTGAAGATATGCGCGTAAAAGCCGAAAGCGGTTTCCATGGTCGGTTGTCACGAGTGAACGTCTGGGAACGCACTCTCGATTTTTCGCAAGAGATTCCTGGCCAGTTCCGCTCGTGTCAGAACTCACCTGTTCTCTTCCATGGACTTCAGCTTCGTTGGGCTAATTACGACAAGATTGTTGGAACCGTCGAACGTCAAGTGCCTGGTCACTGCGGCGAACAATCATGTACGACAACCGTAACAGAGGAGTGTATCGCTAAAGGAGGAGATAAGGTGCCACCTAAGGTCGTTTATTGTCCCCCGGATATGTGGGTCGTTACTCCTAACGAGTCGATCGCCCTCCAATGGGAGGAACCCGAGTTCTCTGATGAAACTGGAATTAAACCGGAAGTGACCGAATTAAACAGCATTCGTTCTGGCCACACATTCACCAAAGGTATCTTCGACCTCTCCTACGTTGCTAAGGATACCTATGGCAACCAGGCCCAATGTGACTTCCGAATTCATGTGTTAAGCGATTTCTGCCCGCTTCCAACAGCGCCCGTGGGTGGGTACAGGCAGTGCTCCGACTGGGGACCTGGCAGTCGTTTTAAAGTGTGTAGCATCGGATGTGAGGACGGCCTCGAGTTCTCCGAACATGTTCCTCAGTTCTACGTATGTGGTGCCGAAGGCTTCTGGAGACCTAACGATCGCCCCGAATTGCCCTTCACTTTCCCCGCGTGTGCTCGTAAGTCGAATCTTAGCTGCATTCTAAAATGTCTTATAAGATACTGCGTACTTAGACAGTTTATTTGTACTAATGCTAGCTTTCACTGTAAATATATTTCAAGAGAAGATCCGAGTAAGGAGACACCTTAAATTTGAGGATATTTTGCTATGATATGATATGATTTGAAAAACGTTTAGTTTCTAACGTCCGTATACTGCTTTGATTTTCAGCTAAACGGCCTGCTCAGCGTCTCTTCCGCATATCTATGGATTTCACTTCTACCGTTGTATGTTCTGATTCGGGCAAAAAGATCCTGCGCTCCAGAATTACGGAAGCCCTTTTGCAAGTGAACAATGAATGGCGATTCTGTGTGGATCAATATCCGCCACAGTGCACCGGAACCCATCTTTCTGTGAAATGTCATAAGAACGGTGGGAGGGCAAAACGTCAAGCTGACAAAGAGGACGAGCCAACGAGCATCTACGCGCTAGAGATAACTTTCCCAGCACACAAGGACCCGGTAGTTCGCACTGGTAGCCAGCAGAAGGCTACCGTCAGGACGGTTGTCGAACAAGCAATCCTACAAGCTAATATCTTTGATGTACGCGAAACGCTGCCTAACGTCCAACCTGACCTCACCTCACTGAAGATTAGCACCGATTATTCGTGCATGCCCGGAGAGGTACCCGTTAGCACCTTTTGCGTAAAATGCTCTCTGGGTACTTACTACAGCAATGCCACCAACCAGTGCGAACTATGTCCAAACGGCTACTTCCAGGACGTCAGTGGTCAGCTCGTCTGCAAACCGTGCCCGGAGATTAACGGCAAGCAAGGCATCACTGCCAGCCTCGGCGCCCGAACTGTGGATGAATGCAAACAACGCTGTACGCCAGGCCAGTACTTCGATGCCACGGTAGGCTTCTGCAGGCCGTGCGGCTATGGCTTCTATCAGCCTGAAGAAGGTTCGTTTAAATGTGAACCTTGTGGTCACGGGCTGACGACTCGAACTAATGAAGCTGCTTCCATTCAAGAGTGTCGAGAAGAATGTAAGCCCGGTCTTCAGCTCACCGTTACTGGCCAATGCGAACCTTGCCCCAAAGGCACCTTCCGTACTAGTGGTATGCCTTCCTGTCAACAATGTCCTAAGGGCAGGACAACAGCGGACTTTGGTTCTACCTCAGTCGAGCAGTGCTCCTTAGAGGTATGCCAGATAGGACACTATCTCAACGTCACTCGCAACTACTGTATGCCGTGCCCGAAAGGAACCTACCAAGACGAAGAGCAGAGAGACTCCGAGTGCAAGCCATGTCCTGCAGATACCACAACCGATACAGTCGGAGCCACCGACCCGTCTTTTTGCTCCGATCCATGCATGGTCAACGGAGAAAAACGCGTGTGTCACAAAAATGCCTATTGCGTATTTCTTGAAGATGAGCAGGACTTCGCTTGCAAATGCATGCCCAAGTTTAAATACAGCAACGAAACGGCCGAATGTATCGGTAAGTCTTTGAGTTGCTCTCCCACTTTCGTCAGCAACATAGGCAACATTCGTTTCTATACTTTTTTAATTATTGCAGAGCTATTTGATTGCAAGAACTTATAAGGACTACCTAGAAAATCGTCTGCTACAAATAAGTTTTACAGAGTATTGTTTAGTCTAAACATTCGTCTCATTCATATAACAGCAAACCCTGTTAGAACCTAATCGGACGAGGTGAAACGAATAGGGTCATTAACACGCGTGCAATGCGACCGTTTTACAGATGTTTGCGAAGATTACTGCGAAAACGGCGGTAAATGTGAAATTCCACAAAACGCTATTGAGCCACGCTGTGTCTGTCACGGCAACTTCTATGGTGAACGCTGCGAAAGAAAGTCGGACTTTGTTTACGTCGCCGGCGGAATTACGGCTGCTGTCGTATTTATCATCGTCATGGTGCTTCTTATCTGGATGATTTGCGTCAGGTACGTACAAACAGCTGTTAACTATTTAATTGCGATCGTCGCAAGATACACGAAACGAATGAGTTCGAAGCTCACGGCAAGGGCATGTAGTCGTCAATGTAGCCCTGGTGCGTTCTATGTACTAAGTCTAATGCGGTGTCTGACTATCATCGTTTATTTTCTAGGATCTCGTTGTTTGATTTTCGTCGAGGCCTTTGACGATATTAAAGGGTTCAATTCAGAGCTCATAGTGGCTTTTTGGAATACATTAGTTTAATTTGTCCGTGTTGCGCTGCTCCATCTTTCTAGGAAAAGACCGTCTGTTGTCAACTCAACAACCTCTATTGTCACCTGTACATATTCGTTGCGTTTAGATGACTAGCAATATGACTCAATGTTTATTTTTCATTAAGGAAAATGATCTTATTAGCCACCATTGGAAATAACATAATTAGAACGAACCATGTGTCTCTACGAATGCACACGGCACCTAATACATAATAATGAATGGTCGTTGAAGATATTGTCACCTTCCAGCGTTGACTAAAGGAAATGAAATACACCAGTATACGAAAATATCGTGTACGTGTCAGCTTTGATTTCAGTAATCTTTTAAATTGTTATGACTGTTACTTCTTCAAGTGCCGGAATGACTGAAGCGTAATTTCACTGTTAATATACGTGGCCTTGATTAGTCGAACGACGCTTCTCGCATTCGAGGATAACTGCTACTCAAAGAGAAGATTTGTTAATTTCAAAGACGTAGCTTGCAAGACTCAATGAAGACTGAATTATATCTATACGCTTTGTCGCCGAAAATAGCGCTAGTTCGGATTTCATTGGGTTAGCCCCAAGAACAGCCGTCACAAATTCCACGGAAAGGTTGTGAAATTGTGCTTTTTTTTTTATTGATCAAAGCACCGTCTTTTGAAGGGTTCTTCTTTTATTTTTATCTATATTTTTACACATATTGTTATTATTTTTATATTTATTATCTCTCGACTTCCACGTTATGTTCGAAAATGGAAGTAATGAAATGAGATTTTCTCCTGTAAAGAAAAAGCGGTGGTACATGCTTTAATGTGAATTCTTACAAAAAATACAAATGCTCGATTAATCGTTTGTCCGCTGAGTAGCTAACGAAAAAAAATCTTAATTTATACCAAGCTTCAAATGAAGCTGTACTTAACTTTAAGGTTCAGTATTACACAACAATGTAACAGTATCGTACTACGTCAATAGACGCCTTGGTACACGCTAATATCTTTAACTGCGTCTTTACAATCTACCTACGATGGTAAGATTTAAAAAAAACATCTTAGCACACGAAAAATGGTGCTTCGTGTATCCTCTTCATGTGTTTTATAGTAAATATTGTTTGGGCACTTTGCAGATTATTCCATCGAATATCAAAATACCTCGGACCCTGCACGATGAAAAGTCCTTTACTGTGCAATCCTGTTCTAGAAGTTCTCTAAAACAGATGTGTTAAATTTATTTCCACCTTCGACCCCCGTACCTAATACATTCATCTTTCGAAAATTTACGTCACTCATGCTCTGTTGCCTCAGGCTAAATTCTGGGGACGTTTTGAGTTTTACGTCCGATACGACCTTTGTTAAGCATTATTGCCTCGTACGGCTAACGGCACGATACGACCTATGTCTATGCGGAGTATGAAACCTAAACTGCCCCCTAAATCCATCGATGTTGTAGTGACATTAAGATCGTTAACGGAATTGGCTGTTTATTAAAAAGTCCCCAAAAGATGAGAGACAAAGGACAATTCTTTTGGGGACCAATATAAGTATGCCATCTTCATTACATCATCTTCAAACTGTCTGTTGCTTACCATCTTTCTATAAAATATAAAAATTATTTTAAAAAATATTTTCTGTTTTGCTGTGCATTTCCATGCATTCAGTTGCTTTTCTTTTAGAGACCGATCGTAACACCCGTATGTACGAAGCCTGTATTTTGCGCCTGTTTTTCCTCTTCTAATGCTCGAGTATCCATTCAATAGAGGCGAGCAAACGTTGTCGTTGTTTTGTTGCTGTACTCACATTGATAGCTCTGTAGGGACATTTCCTGACTTTCTTTCATGAGCCGTGCTACCGATTGATAATTCTGTTTTCTTCTGTTCTGATCGGTGAATCAGTGGTCCTACTCGGCTTGTTTCGCCGTCTTCCACGAACTGCACTAGCTGATTTCATGGCTGAGCGGTAGCCATGTATGTGGGCTCTGCTATCGTTAGCTACTAAATTCGTACATTAATGCGTTTATATAGGCGAGCAGTGCTATAAGAATGCGATAATTATTCAGCCTTGCTGCTCATACTGTAATTGGCGTGTGTCTAACGAAATACACGATCTTACGTAGATAATAGTGTTAGAACACATCGTTATTCTTTGCCTATCGCGACTGATAATTATGATAATTGGGGTAACGTAGCTTAACAGTCTGCTGATTTCGATGTAAATATATATATATATATATATATATACTTAATCAATGCGATGCTCGGGAAGCTTGTAATAATACTTTACTCGATTGATTTGCAGAATGAGTTGGCGCGGCAAACCTGGCAAGATGCCACTCCCACCTGCAATGGACCTAGCTGGTTCTCAACAGAACTTCTACTATGGTGCACCAGCGCCGTACGCGGAAAGCATCGCTCCATCACATCATTCGACCTACGCTCATTACTACGACGACGAAGATGACGGCACGTGTTTTCCACAAATTGCACAAAAACAACACCATCCACCATAACTTCTTTCCTCTTCATCGTTACTTTGGGGGCGTCCACCCCCTACTGGTGGTAACCGGCCCTGCCACAACAGCTTTGCAACCTCTTTCTCCTACTTTCATTTATCATGACGCCACATATTCCTTTTCGTGTCCTCTTTTGCTTTCTTTCATAAATACACCCATCCGTGTATATCTGTTCGCTTGTTCATCGAGTGATTCATTCTTAAATCTCTTATTCTTTCTTATCATTTATAGTCATCTACCATTATAAGCAATATTATTGTACTATTAACGCCTTCTACTTTTTCTTGTTTGGTCCTCTTCTCCTCAGTCTACTCAATCGAAATTTGGCTAAGCGGAATCGATTGAACTCGTCCTATCAGTCAGTGTACATCCTACAAATACATATGTACTACATATAACCTCTGTAGTTCTACCGACGTATTTGTATATATTATTGACCGCTATCATTCAAATGATCAAAATATTCCATCATTTTATTCGCGCCAATGTAGTACGTCAGTTTAGCGGAAGTGATCATCATCAACATGAACTTGTTGGCCTAACTTTGTGTGTGCGAAAGATGCGTAAACATGGTTCCTTCGCCTTTAAAGAAGCAATTCAATACTTACGCTGGTCTTATTCAATAATACGGCAAAATGACGACTAGGGAAGGCCTATGATCTGTGATACAGTAAAAGCTACTTTTTGTGCTTACCCTTTGGAATTGATTGATCTCGATGTGAGTGAACGCCTATAAAGTTAGTTGATTATTTACATGAGCACCTTTTTTTTTTTTTTTTTTTTTTTTTATAGTCCAAGTTACAGTTAAGTTTTAAGATTACGTTTCAGAACGTTACTATCTTGAAACTTGGTGAATACAAAAAAATTACCTTTAGACTAACTGTTTCATTGCAAATTGCCTTTAGGTTGGGAAATGCCAAACTTCTACAACGAAACTTACATGAAGGATGGCCTTCACAAAGGCGGCACTTTGGCGCGAAGTAACGCTAGTCTATATGGAACGAAAGAGGACCTCTACGACCGTCTGCGAAGACATCAGTATACTGGACACAAGAAAGGTAAACAATTCTATCCGCAGTTAAACTATTCTTTGTCGGGTGTCTTTTCGACATAGATAGGAAATAACTTTTACAGTTAAATAGTTAAAGATGGTGCATTATATATGATAATATTATATTCTTTGTTTTACGTTTTTGTTACTGTTTGTTTTTCCTTCGTTTACAGATAGCGACACAGAAGATCCTACGTCGTAAAGCTACAAAGGCACACTTCTTCATATCGCAAAAGCCTCCCGTCGTTAATGTACCACGATGGCTAGATGATTATTACCAATATTCTTTTTGTATTAATTTGTATGTGTTTTACTGCGATTTTTCATGCTTTACTCGCATTATTATTATTATTTTTAGACGTAATAGAATAGAAAAGTAGCGTAGTGTTTTAAATGCCAAGCAAGACGCTTGTGGATGATTTACCTTCGCCGGTACCAAGTCATCTGCGGCCATTTTGAGTCAATTTTGAGCAGGAACGAGCCAGCTACTTGTGGACGCTGTAGATAACATTTAGTAGCCTGATCCCCTGAAGGTGGCCTAGTTCCGTTCTCCCTTGTAAAAAGAATTCTCCCCCTTGCACATTTCTCGGACCCCAACCCTCGCTCCCTTCTGTAGTCGTCATTTATACCGCCGCCATCTCAGCACCATCTCCATAACACCTTCGCAATTTATCTGTGTGGACTAGTAATTAGTCAGTGTGTAATATTCTAACGGGCGGCAGTCAGCTACCAGTCGAATCGAATGATATCTGTCATTGTATTGTAAATCAGCAACTTTTTAGCAGCCGTATTTTTAAATACAACTGTTCGATAATAGTATATTGATAATAAAAGTTCTATTATCGAACAAGAAAGAACAAGGTGATATGACATAATACTGACGGTGAGGGCATAGGGTTGGGTTCTAACATCTGTTTAAAGACGTTAGAGTTGACTAACTTATTGGAGGAAAGTGACATCTACGGTTAACTGCATTACTACCAGGATCTCCCTTTCTGGTAACAAACATATTTATCCACGCAAACGCAACAGGCGCTAGCACGCTTTCGTACGGAGAAACCAAGAAGTCTGGTGACTGTGTGAATCAATCGGCTTGGTTAGCAGAGCGGAGATCCTTCATAATACTGATGGAAGCATATGTCATCGACGAAGTGGCGACGTCCTCCCGCCATCGAGCACTTGCTCAACAATGACAGCGATCGATTTATATGATTTTCTTCCGAGGCATAATTTGATGTCAACTTGATTTTGGTCACAAAAGTAGTCTAGGAAGGCAAATGTTTATTGACAATTTAGATGTAAAACTTATTATTATATTTAAGAAAAATAAGGATGAAAAATTATAAAACATTAAAAACATCTAACATACAGATAGACTAAGTTTGGTAATCACACCGATCGTTCCATTTATCGGTGGAACGCTATTTATCAATCGATAAATTCACCTGTACTAATAACAGTCTTCGAATCATTTACCTAACTAATTCGGTAGATTTATTTTTAACCTTTAAAATAACTTTCTTTTTTTTTTTTTTTTTTTTTAATATATGTACGCGTGTTTATAGCAAAAAAAAAAAGCTGACCCCCTTGAGGAAACCGCAAGCCAT
>NW_019213169.1:79857-99213 GCF_002532875.2 Varroa jacobsoni | reverse complement strand
GTTTATAGCAAAAAAAAAAAGCTGACCCCCTTGAGGAAACCGCAAGCCATTTCAATCACCCATTAAATACAGTAAATACTTAACTGAATCCTTTTTTTTTTAATTGTTTAGTATTATTATAGTGTAATGCTTGCGAATGAATGAATTATTTTGGTTGTCCGAGTGAAATGATTGGATGATTTCAAGAGTAACAAGTCGGAATCAATCGGAAATTATGGTAGTAATATATAGGTTTTAAGCTCTTCGAAAATGATAATTATTCATTCAGTTAAGCTTCGCACATATAAACAGTTACTTATTATTCCGGCGCGTTCATCAGTTGTTGTAATGAAAGGCAGTATTATTACTACTGTTTATTTACCTATTTATTATTAGAGGGTTGTCATCACTGAAGCAAAAAATGAAATAACTGCTAAATAACGGAGGAAAATCAGTAACATCTTACTACACCGGTAGACATCGCGCGACCAGGTTATTAAATACCTAGATACACACCCGATAGGATTCACTGTCCGACGACGATAACAGCTAACGCGCGAATTTTTGCCCCTTTTAGGCAATGATGCGATTTCTAAGTTATAGTACGTTTTGCCAATTCCAAACTTTATTACCATACACGTGCCTGAGAGAGAGAACGTCACACGAATCGGTAGGCCGTGCCGACGCATAATACTCGCTTGTAGATTTCTTTCCCTTTCGTGTTTATACGCGAACGAGGGAAACGGATCGTTAAGGAACGCCAACTGAAGTACTATTATAATATAAGGAATGATATACGCACGAAGAGTATAGAATAAGACCGAGCAAAAGACTAACGATGAAGAACGCCGATCGCGTGGTTTCAAGGTCTTGAATGCGGTGAGACGATACATAATACGATTATTGTATTCCAAAAGTAGAAGGCTATGGGGTAATACTGCAATTTTTCGGGGAATATTGATTTATTACGGCGTTGACGTATCAATGTTTAGTGATGAGAAAGGACAGACAACTAGATATTCGAGATGATGTAGCCCTGTGGTTTTGCTCATGGATAACTGCTCATATCTACGTCCCAATGCTCTCTGTTCTACAATTACCTGCCGACTCCGTTCTGAGGCCATTAATAAGGGCCTGATACATAAATAACAAACATATTGGAAAAATATGTTTCTATGGTCTTTCAACTATTAATACTTGTTCAGTTATTGTTTTTGTTCATCCTCAGCTTTCTCGTTTCTCTTCGGTACTTGTCTTCCTTATAAACTTCTGTATGTAACGATATAGCTTCTTTTTCCCGAATAATCCAAATGATAAATAAAAAGCGGATGAATACTGAAAGATTGACGGCAATAAATAAATAAATATGAAGTTCGTATAATTTGCAATGTTTTTTCACTCACTAATAGTTAATAATAACTAACGACTTGTTTATAATATTTAGTGAATAATTAGCGGTATCTTAAGAGCAATGTATTTATGTGAATGATGGATGACGACCGTTCTACATGCGACGGCATATTCAAATAAATAAAAGCAAAACAGGCAAGGTGGGTATTCCCCTTACGTGATACCTCAGCAAGTGTACGCTATTTTTTTTTTATCAGTAACACCTTTCCAGCATAGTTCGAGCGTATTTGGTAATAACAGGATGATTCATTGAGTGGCCGCCTTAACCTTCTATATAATAAATGTAATTAAAAAGTTTAACAATCCTACCGCTGACTGTAGTCGCGCGACTGTTGTAGAGCGTATCATTAGTCCTAGCAAAGAATGCGGGGAACCCACCGTGAACGCTTTCCGAAAAGGGAGACATTTTGTATCTAAGAAAAAAGGCCAGAGTGATAAGAAATACCTGAGGTTGTCGATGAGAAACGTAGAGATCTGTCGTTATCCGCGCATTCTGTCTCTGATGAGGGGTTTTCCAATTCCCATTTTAACATGCAACAAGTCAATGTGTAATAACACGAATCTTAATCGTTGTGTATTTAAGGTAGTAAACAGTATAGCCACTGCACTTAAGGTCGTATTAGCGGGACTTGCTAGAGCAATCTATCATTTAGATCCCGAGGGGCTTTTGTTGACACGTTGTCCAAGTTTATTAAGTTTATCTTAGAGGAAGTCAAGATATGGTACTTGAAGTGACAGTAAGGGATAGTTCAGGTTCATATATACGAAAAATCACCCGCCTTCGAGGGTAAATCGCTCATGGGCTAGATATTTGAATTACCTGTACATGCGATCAGATGCCAATGTGACCCTTTATGCCGTCATAATAAAATATGCAATTTCAAATGCGTCGAGAACATTGGTCGTGGCAAATGGTTAAGGTGGATCATAAGATTTACTTGATCTCATATTGTTCCATCAACGTGCACTCATCTGGCAGGAATAAAACAATGCATACGCTTAGTGAGCGTACTCAACGCTCGTACACGCCACTCTCCGAAACCATGTTCAAGATGTTTTCTTTTTCTTTTTCAATAGTATTCCAATGAACGATATAGAAACAGTATTTGAATAGCTCATTCAACATGTAAATCACTATGTTTTCTTAGAGAAGGGACGTACTCGGTACACCGTTATTTCCTTAGGTTCTCAAAAAAATGTTCGCCTTTGAAAAATAACGACACTCTACTACGTTATGTTAAACGAACTCAGTGCGAAGTTGGTTGCACGACAGGGGGTGTATGACGGTTACTATTAAGCATGTTTATCTCGGCGCGTGGTTTGAACAAGCGCTATATCTCAGCGCTGCTTAATGTTCCATTTTTTTCTTCTAACTTGCATTTAAGTTAATGTATAGCTCAAAAGAAAAGCTGCTGCTCGCATAGAGAAATTTTTTTTCCAAAAACCAGTTTTCACATCTATAGCGCTTTTGCTATTGATGTATTTGTATTCCTTTAGAGTACATCTTAGTAAAGGTCTAACATCGATTCTTTTGAAAGAATGTTTAGGGGAATACGCCCTACCTTTCATTGCATAAAGTAGTCTGTATGATGATTTCTGATATGTCGGAAGTTTTCAAGTAACAGCTACCGAGAAAGCCTTCTCACAGTAGAAGAACGTTAAGGAATAAAAGAATCATCGCTTCCTTACGGCAGCCTGTTTTCGATCTGTGGAACAACGACGCCGCAGCCGGTGCTCTTCCAGCGCCCCGTATAACTTTCCTACCGAGCGCTTACCGCCGTTGCTTTTAGTGGGGTATCGAAGACATCTCCTCGCCTCTTCGGTTACTACGACAAGACCCTTTCCTCCAGATTAGCCGCGCGCGGCAGGAGGCTTGCACAGTCGATGCATCGAACAACAGCACCAGCAGCCAGATCTATTATAGATAGATTGTTGGTGATTGAGGCCAAGACCAGGAAGTTCGATGCGGCAGTGCGTGCATGAACTTCACAGATTTCGTGTGTGCATAACTCGTAGAGTTCAGATAGATCGCTCCACGGATTTGTCAGATATACAGCATACAACAGTTGACCCTCATCAGTACTCGTCAGTGCTCAAAACGGTGTAGAGATTATTCAATAGCGCTTGTTTCTTCCTGACTGGTGCTCAATATGCGGTGGCTTTACCCCACAATAGTGTGCCTTCTAATCAGTATTGGGGTTTCCCAAGATACCGAGGATACGGCTCAAGTAACGAGGGAGATGGAAGACGCTAACACAGAATTTAAAGAGACGACAACGATAGATCCAGGTCCAGATCCAGCAAACCCATTCAAATATTATGCCGAAAGGCAGGAAAAGTTCATCAAAGCTGTGTCGAGTGATGTAATGGAGTATGTCGCCCCGCACTTCATAAAAAATCTTCATGAGTTAAACATTACCGGAGACTGTACATACGGACTGCTTAAATTCTTGTTCGGCCTTAAAAAATTTAGGCCTTGGTCTATCCAGAGTAAGTCTGCCGCCCTTCATATATTTCAATATAGTGCAAAAAGAGCCTTTCAACTGATTTAGTAGCAGGTATAGGATCCGTCGCTCTAAGTTAACATAGAAGCCTATTGTCTGCGGTGCCATTCAATGTGTTACACTACACAAAGCATTTGATTTTGCTTCCTGGACAAGATGACTGTCATAGACTTTTAAATAAAATTTACGCATTTTGCACGTATCTTCTCATCGAGTTGTGGCACGCATAAAAATGGCCTTCAGATTTTGCCGCATTTATAAACATTCAAAAAACAGTTTTAAACGGATCTCAAAAAACTTTTGTTATATGCTTAACGTGGCAGATGGCATTTATATATATACACACACCTATATATATATATATATAGTAATTAGGGTCTTTTTTCAGTTAGTTGGTAACTGATCTCTAACCAGTTCCAAGAGAAGTCAGGAAAAAATACATCGTCAATTTCTGTATGGAATAATTTTAGCGGAGGCATTGAGATTAAATTAAGTTTGATAATAGTGACTGCGATCTACAGTGACTAGGTAGTGCTCAGGCCTAATCATGTTCAGCATTTGGCCTTCGAAATATAAAACGACATTTCCAGAATGGGGTAACGTATACTATGATATTTATAATACATGGAAACAAGCAAATTCCATCCGTAGAATATACGGTACCGGCTTAATCAACAGCTGACACTGCAATGCTTCGCCGATTAACAAGTTTTAAGCTCTTATTTAACAGACTAACGTTTATTAAACATTCAGTTGGGATGTTCTGTTTTCTGAAAGCGGGAATATCTTCAGCATCAGTGGTCATCGGCTTGAATAACTGAGATCTGGTGACTGACCGAGACACTGGCGAGTACGATTGATCTGCACCAAGCCGAGATCCTTGGCGTCGAAAGTGACTCTGCAGGCAACCATCAACTATCCAAGTAGTAGACGAAGTTAAAAGGAGGAAACCATTTGAAAAATGCCTGTTTCGTATACATATACGAGTAGCATAACATACAAACGCTCGATGGTCTGCTGCCCTTTGACGTCGAGTATTGCCCTCGGAAGTATAGAGTGTTACCGTTTGTTGTTATTAATCAACGAGAGATTCATTCAATTTAATTTATTATCTAAATACTTATAAAGCGAATAATCTTAATATTTGAAACGTGAATCAGGCATCCCTGATCCCACTTATACTTTTAGTCCAAATACTGTTAACTTTCGTTGCATTATATTTATATTCGGATACTTAGCGCTTTTTCGCCTCGATTGTAAGGGGGCCAGACTGGACAGACTTCCGGCTCATGCATTACCTGCTTTCAACTATCGACGCGCTTGTTGGACTCCGACGACACCTTCCTCATAATTCATTTCGGGTGTCACAGGGTCGGCAATTTCTACTTATTATACCTACATGTATGCTAACAAATAAGAATTTATTCAGTTATTACTATCCAGTTTGCCAAACCCTCTTTATGATACGGTCACAATCTGCCTGCCGCTTCGAGAAATCAATTAGCTTGGCTTTTTTTCCGACTTGTCGCTCTATAGAAATTTGTTGCTGTCGGAATCTGTTGAGTTAGATTTCCGATTTGGACGACGTCACCCTTCAGTAGAGTTGAGGAACTCTTTTTCTCGCAGTGGGTAGATATTTTCTGTTTAATTTTAATAGTGTAGGGGTTTCGTATATAAGCTACCCTACCTTAGCAGGTGGACAATCATCGGATTTGCTCAAACGAGGAAATAGATGACAGTCGATGGATAAGATTATGTTCAGTTGCGCTGGTACCTGACAGATCTAGCATAGATATTCTTGCACCTACTAGTTCAATGCCATTTTTGCTCATCTTTGAGAAGGTCCTCGAATGTTTTCACGATGGTAATTTGTAAACTTCTATTCGATTTTCAGAGCTTTCTTTACATTTGGATTATAACATATATTTGTGTTAAGTTACGAATTATTTTCAGACACAACGTCATTGATTCTATACTGCCATAAAAATCGACAATTCTGCGAGTCAACTCGTATCAAGTTCAACGTTCGTAAGCGTTATAGGGCTATAGTTGTGGTTGTTATATATAAACGCTATATTGTTTTTCGAAGATGTCACAAATTCGGTGCCCAGTTAGCCATCATTGACCGGCTAGCCCAAAGGCCACGTGTTTGAGTAACTTGACAAGTTATCAAACTCTAGTCAACGATTTACAAACGTCTTCTATTATTTAGCAGGATGTTTTAATTTAGCTTTGTCTATAAGCCTCCTGTGGTATTAAAAAAAAAACTGTCAAACGATTCCCGTTATAGTGAGCGTTTCTATCAACGTAGAACAGTCGTAATAATATTAATAATCACAGGAATGAGTATTCTGGGTGATCTCGTAAATTTTGCCCGGTATATAAATTATATAGACCCATATGTGTTTATATCAGATATTATAGTTGTACAAGCATAAAAACGTACTGCTGCAAACGCTTTGAACTCCCTTTGAGGAAACAAAATAAGCGCATTGAAGTTCGTCTTTGTCTGACGCAGTGAGTTCCATAGCGTGTGTAACCCCAGAAATATTCAGAAGCAATAGTATGAACATGTCACCAAAAGCTTGTTATTTATTCATTTTCTTATTAGTGCTTTTGACACTGATCCGACATCATTTCGAGTTCCGTCAGACATAAGACAACGACTTTATTCGCAAACGCTGTTTATTATTGCAGTGCGTTTAAACGACAACAAAGTAAAGTACGTATTTATACTATAATGCTCTATGTTCCATCCCCAGCTTAAATCCCTCCAATCAAATAAACAGTGGTCCTTGAAGCTTAAATTTGTTACTTCATCGCTGGGATATTTAGCCTATATCTTCTTTTGTACCTATACCTGGGTCGTTGCGGATCTGCTGTTTTTTAGGTCGAAGCTAACACTCGGAAAGCGTAGTGTTGCATACTGAAACAAAAACAAAAATATCTTTAACAGGGAGTAGAGGAACACAAGCGGCTACTGTTTGGCATAAAGAAGAGCTCTTTTCTATTTGATCGACGATGTCCAAATGAAAAAAAAAAAGCAGGCGCAATAGCAAGCAATGACACAGAGCCAAGAAGATAAAGTGGTGTTTTCTCTGTCCCGAGGAGAATGAAAGAAAAAACAGACGGAAATTTACATTCGACATTGTGCTATGTAGAATTCGCAGCGGATATTTAGTAGTTAATGAAAATTTACTGTCCCAACGAGCTACGCCATCTTGCCACGGCGGCGGCGGCGGCGTTCTTGCGGCAATCTGCTCATTGAGTGCGATGTTAGACAATAAATATTTTTACGGAAGCGTATTTTCATCATCTACCCATATTCAGTCGCCATCGTAACAAGGTTTTGGTATCTAAGTTAGTTGAAAAACATGTAATGGTGGTTGATTGAGGAAGAAGGTTCGAAAACCTGGTCTCGTCTTATTGCTGTTTAATGGAAATTCATTAAAGCTGTTGGTTATACCAAAATGCTTGCGGATCCTTTTGCCCTTGAACATCGTTTGATACCTTCCAGTCGAATTTAGAAGGCTTCGAGTCCTAGTACTGTGGCCAAAAAAATCGCCAGATTATACGTTAAAGTAAACACTACTACAAGGTGCGAAGTTATTATTTACCGTACACATATATATATATATACATCACGCTTTTCATGGATATATAAATGCCATGCGAAAACTATTTGCTAACAGATTTATTAACTTAAAGTCCAGCCGAGCTCTAAATCTACTTGCGTATATATATATATATATATATATATATATATATATGCCAAACTAGATTTCATTTTGCCCTGTGCGCCTTGATAGCTATGTCGTTGGAAATAACTTATGACATCAATGTCCAAGGTACACACATTACTTGTTATATTGTATAATTATATACAGAACTTACGGATAAACCCAGTAATATAAATGCAGATATGAGTGCCTGTAAGGTGTTTACATCCGCATTTTATTTCGTAATCTAATCGGCCTCTTCCTGATGTCATGCGATTATTACATGCATAACCTGTGTAATAGGCCAAGAAGTCACTGTGAAGGCGGTAACGAAGGATGTGTTCTGCTTGGCAGGTGAATAGTTTCCGAGCTTTATTTCAAATGCCACATTAATCAAATAGAATCGTGCCATTTTATAGGTATTAGTGTGCTTGGCCTGACTGATGGGTATTTCCCGAAAATGAAAGCGTGCCACAACGTGGGCACGAGTTTAAAGAGCGATAAAACAATCAAATAGATTTATGTATACCGACTAACGTCCTTTGTTCTCTTCTTTGTTTTTTCCTCATTGGCCCTGTGTTTGGTTTCCCAATACCCCACATCTCTATATTTGTGTTCGGTTTCACACAAGAGAAGAGAATTTGGTCGATGATGGGGCTGCATCATCTTTCGTTACCACCTTTTAGCTCCGCAGAAAAAACCGAAGTCAGTTCTGGCCCATGTACTGCCGCTGGTGACTTGTAGCTGTTTGAGGTAGCTCGGGAGGTGAACATGTTGGGTCCGTAGTAGCACATAAATATGCCTTATATGTCGTTATTAATTATACTTAATTAGCGTTTCATTTCGGTTAAAATAGGCGCATGCCGTATGGCTGATTGTACTTGTAGCAATCAAAACTTCGTAAGACAAATAGAAACTATAACAACTATTAGTTGAGACACTTTAGAGATACTGTGTTCGAACGCCCTAGAAGGTAGCGCCTAATGCACGAGTACTCACAAAGTTCGGAACGTTAAACCAATCCGCTCTGTGATAAGAAAGTGTATTTAAGCTAGACGAAGACTATGCTTTTTGGAACGTTTTTTTTAAAGAATACCTCTGAATACGCAGAAGTATCTCTGAGCCGAAGATAACGAAACCTATAATTAAATACGCTTTCTACAGAAAGAGATACAGTGTTATGTATCGAATCACTAAAAAGCGCGTTTCGTAATCAAAACGATGCTTAAATTAGAATCGGCTCGCCCGATTGACTTAAATAATTACGCAATCGCCAATGGCAAAAACATATATTCTTTTTTCTGGCCAAACATTCTATTTCAGCGAAGCTGCATTTACGCAACTCCGTCTATTCTTAGACGCAAGCCAGAATCAGAGGCATGGTCACGATGTTGAGCCCCACTTCTTCTCATAATTCCAAAACAGTTTATAGGGGGTTCCACTGTTACTTCTTAAGGCCTCATAAAAAAAAACCTCCTTCGTTTCCCTAACAGTCTTTACTGCCTGTAATATGACAGTGCAATCCACGGCGAACGTGGCGCCATTAGAGGTTTGATCAGTGCTGATACTCGGTGTTCGCGTAACGTCAAAGAAAAATTTGCCTGGTTTCTACGCCGGAAAAGTTTCATGATACTACGACAAATTGTTCCATTAAGATTTTGCCTTCTAATTAGGCTTGTAATGTTGCTCGTTAAAAAAAGATTTGAATAAACACAATGTATGAATACCTAAGTATGCATTTATTCGACAGCCTTTAACCGAGGCCATGGTATACGAACAAGTACTGACTTATCACCCTACACAGGTAGCACAGGTTAAAATGTCTTTAACTATCATTTGTTTGTATTAAAAAGGACCCTCGGCTTTTTAACTATTAATAGCCAAATCTTTTTTGAACAGACTGATGCAGACGATGATTTTTTGGGAGGGAAGGAGCACTAAATAGCTTCGAAAATGAGCGAAACTTGAAGCTAGCTTAATAATGTCTGTCTGTGACAGATAAGTAAAATCTTTGTCACCAATTGAACCGCTATTTGGGGTGAATTATACGAAATTTGGTCGTCGTTATTTCTCTGTTAATGAATGGATGTTTTCCAATAATAGTCAGTAGAAAACAAAGGGCATATTTGAAACGGGAGAGATTAACAGACTGAATATCGGTTAGGGAAATTTATCTGTCAGCGGCGCGGAAGGACTTCATCAACCTTACACAAACCGACAAACAGACTTACCAGATTAATGGGAAAGCAGCGATACAATGTAATAACCGAACTAGAAAAAAATGTATCAGATACCCACAGTTTAGCGAGCTACCTCTAGAGATCAGAAAGAGCTGTTTGTAAATGCAAAAGCCGTGAACAATTTCGGTTTCCGATATCGCATTGGCAATTACGCAACGGATGCTGGCAAATAAAGTGAGGCTACCACACAGAAAAAAGACAAAATACTTTATTGGGAAACGCATAGAACACGTTGCGTGATCACCCTTCACAGTCCTCACCTTGTGGGTTCGTGATGTGTCGGATGCAGCGGCTCCTGACGATCGCACTTAATCACATGCTCGTTCCAGCCGGAACAAAATAACGCCAGTCACGTTATTATTATTATTATTACTATATTATAGCGCACGTGTAACCAGGATTCTAGAAGTAAGGCCCGATATCTAGCTAAGTTCCAAGGTTAGTCTTATACGTTCGTGTTATAATATTACATATTAAGCCTAAGATATTTTGGCAGAAAAAAAAAATAGACAAACAGATGAACTGTCTGAGCGAAGCCACGGTTATCAAAAAGCGTTTCGAAAGTTAGATTTAAGGTATAAAGATAAATTGGTTAAATTAGGGCCATGCATAACTTACATAATTATTGTTACAGATAACGTTAACCTAGGTACCTAGATAGTTGATACTTTCGACAAATTCCAGGTATATAGTACTTACTAGACCGCTCTTGACTTAATCGCGCTCGGATCAATGTCAACCTGCTTCAATCTGAAAAAACGGACACTTCAATTATGATTATATTTTTCGAAGTTTTGAAGCCGTCGAAGTTGGAAATTAAGCTAGATTTAGCAAGAGTTTTCGCCAGCGGCATAAATACGATGCACTGTCTTATTATGCCGCTATAAACCTATAAACATGTCGTGTTTAACGTTACCGAACGCAAGTACCCTCAGAGATGTTATTTGTGTTGTTTGTGCAACTCTTTAATTCATGCGTGATATATTTCATTAGAAATATTTTTCTGGAGCCACAAGGTTGACGACATTAAGCATCGATAATAACAATGACGGATTTCCTCCGGAACGATGTTTGGCTGTACCTATTCTTTTAGAAAATTGCCCTGACATGTCCTAATGTGCGTTTCATGCATGAAGTGGTATGCAAGAAAATGGAAAAAGAGGTTTACAGCACAAGAAGGCTATTGATTTCCATGCGATACTATTATATTGTAAGGCCGCTGTGGCATAAAACCATACAGTTCCAATTCAGTACATCACTTGGGGATATCTGAGAAACAAATTTGTTTGTTTCTGAAGCGGCAGATTTAACAGCAATCGCTATTTACGTAACGGAAGAAAGACGCATCAGCTAATTGGCAATCATATTCTAGCAAGGCGGAAAGCGGAGATTTTCAGTAGCTGTAGTGTGGTTGAATTCACTTTCTAGCATTATACTTAAGCGGGCTGGTTTAGAAAATGTCATAGGCGCCACAATCATATATCAGATCCACCATAGTTGCTGAAACATTGCGAGATCAAAGGGGAACGAAATCCGACTTGTGAAACACATTGTTTCATTTTAGTGTTTATAAAGTATAACTGTTGCTATAATAACAAATGATGACGCTAATTATCGTCATTGTATAGGTTAACACCGAAAATGCTGGCCTCATTCTCGCACCAGTCTCAAATCTAATGTACCTCAAATATATATATAAGAAGAAGCCTCGAGCTCGATAAATGTACCGTTAGTTCTTCGTTTATTAAAAAAGTCGTCATGTTATAGGAAATCACGAACGAAGTAATTAGCTACCTGGATAAATATGCGTTACATTATGATTTACTTAAAAAAAAAACAAGTAAATAGGAGTGAGGCGTGCAGCAACGGTACGGTCCCCGGTACGAGACGAAGTCGGGTTTGTCTATACCCTATGGATCTAAACCTGAACCACGGTGTGTCTCTAAAATTAGCAGGTAAATACGTTAGCCAATCAGCTATCACGGGGACGTACCAGAGCCTAAAATATATAAAGCGTATATTAATTTAGTAAGGATTCTCTGATGTAATCCATCCTCTGTGTAAGGACCGGCATCATTTATTTTGATTCACTGCATCTTGACGAAGTTCTGGAGGATATTTCGATCTTCTGTACACGAATAGATTAACCATTTGGCCATAGTTCCTCGGGCAAATGATAGTATCATCAAGTGTCACCTATCTGATCAGGCAGTAGTTGCTGGACTAGATATTATCATTAAGTTAATATTCTCATAACGAGCAATGCTAAAAAGATCCCATCATTACTACATACCCACATGATTGATTAACTTGAAGTGCATAATTTCAGATGATTTTTGTAGATTTATTCCGGTAAACATTCTCTCCTGAATTCCTTTGAGATACTTAATTGTGTTTTCATTTATGTTTTTCAATTCAAATGACTTTCTGTCACAAAACAGACCGATTCCAGTTTATGGCTATAGTGAACACATACACAATGAGTAAGCAAACAACTGCTTTAAGCAAACTTGAAAAAACTATGAGCATAAATAGGCGTTTAGCGTATAGTTCGGGACTGATTGAACTTAATTAATACTTGGAGTACGATACAGGTTAGAAATATTATAGGATAGTCACAGCAATACAAGTCTGATCTTCGACGCTATAGCGCATCTTTCTTCTATAATTATCAATTTCTCTCATTTTTTTTTTCTTTACATAGTTAGCATTTGTACATGCTTAAAAAGCACCCGCTTAACTATGTGTGTAGACCTTAATAGGGTTATTTTTTTTTTAAAGAAAATGTTTAGTTAATTCCTGGAATATAGCAGGTCTCGCTCGCTTTAGGTGGCTACACCTTTTGGTTTGTTTTCTGAAAGTTCTGCCGGTGTTTCGTAAGTGCTATGAAAAAAATATCGGTAACCGTTTTACAGTAGCAAATAGGCAAAGATGTGGATAAGTAATAATCTGCACCGGAATAAGCAATCTATCGGAAGCTGGCGAACGCTCAATACAGCTATAAGGCTGTTTCCCACGCTGATTTAACAGCGGCGATGGGTTTCTCAGTCGCGCGTCCTGTCTGCACACATCACTGCAGTCGTGAAAGCTGGCACTTCCGTTTACCTCCTGCCTTCACAATGTTAACCTTTACGGAAGAAATGTGTATACAAGCCAAATCACATGTTATCAATTGCTTCATAACATTTTCTGTGCCTGAATGGCTCAGAACAAAGGTTGATAATTGATGCAGTGATTTTCAAGATTCGTTATGGGATACGATAGAGCTACGATGCTTATGCTTCGACAATGTTTTCGCGTGCTACTTGCGTTATATTAGGACCGCCAGAACTCAACATGTATGTCTATTTAAATACCGTATGAAAGCCATATAGAGGGCATACGATGAGTCTATATACAACTGATGCTAAGGATGTACTTTCTTTTTTTTTAAATATCACTCAATTGAAATTCTCTATTTTTTCTATTTTTCTATTCCTCTTCGTCATAGATGCGAACACTGCATTCAAATAAAGCTACTTAGTACAACAAGTGTAGCATCAGCTTAATATGTCTTAACGTACTTAAACAGTTGTTTCGTGATTTTATTATAATTGCATTACCGTCACAAATATTCTCTTTACTATGAGGATGTCTCGCTCTGCCGGGTCGCGGGTCTGCCATGTGTAAGAGCCTTGTTAAAAAAGCGGAACAAGGCCGCATTCGAAGACAATAGTGTGAACTTGTCGCTGCACTATGTACATGCATGCATGCATGCACGGCTTTATCGTTTGTGCCAGTGATTGTGTGTTGTCAGTTGCGATCTGTCAGCGTGTGCCAGGCTGCGTGGACTTTTTCCTACTGTTTTGACTATTGTAACCCACACTTGAACGGGCAGCAAAAGACGAAACGTAGCTGACCTTTCGATTTGTTTACTTTACGTTCGTATAAACCGTGGCGCACAGCGGCTGCGTGGCGAAGGCAGTTATTAACTTCCGCTAGTCAATCAGGACTGCCAACATAGACGTCATCGCCAAAATGCAGAATGGACTGAACCAAAGACCAAATAGTTTTCGGAGATGAAGTAGAAGAAACTGAAGAACGCAGACGAAAAAAAAACGGGGGTTCCGTTGGTTAGAAGTTTTCCCAAGCGCCGTACTAAGGTACCGGTAGTTGCTGGGTCACTACTACTACTACTACTACTACTACTGCCAACCCTATTCATTTGCAGTTATTCACAAGAATAAATCTGTCACCGTGACGTGTCCCAATTTTGTTCGGCTAGCATATTGTTCTTTGAAAGAGCTTTCTAAAGTGATGCCTAGAAAACACGGGGACATATAGGATAACTAGAGTATCGAGGGTGCCTCCATGCGGATATGGAAGAAAATGCGTACAGATAACGCATTGTTTAATTATCGTTCATGCCGATAATTTTTCTATGGGTAGTGTTGTGAACATAGCACTAGCATGGCATGATTTAACGTTTTAGCAATAAACATTTGTGACACTTGTTTAAAACGGCATTTCAAAGGTACATCTAAAAAAATGCATCATCAACTGCGGCACTCTGTGTATAGAAAAAACTTTCATATGCAGCTGTGACCGATCATAAAAAACGTATCTAAAAATAGAGAATACAAGTTATTGTAATGGTGACTATCAGACTGAATTAGCAGTTGAAAAAGACAGAAGAGGGACAATTTTCTAAATTGATTTCAAAAAAGCTTTTACCGGCATTTGAGGCTCCACCTCGTCGTTATTATACTATACATATTTATTGAACTATTTATTTGTGGCGTGGAGTAAATAAGATAGAGATTGTTATTTTTATAGCCCTGCACTTCGAGGCAAGTTACCATCGCTCAATGCACTACGATTACAAATATGTGTCTAAATGTCAGTTGTTCATCTCGAATATACTTTTGATGGATACGAGGTTATGTCGATTGATAAACCGGATAGACCGTTAGCAATTTCTCCACTATAAGTAGTATAAAATGAAGTTAGAAACGATTTAATTTCACTGGCCTTAGTTACTATACTGTGTCTGTAAAGAGTCGTTCGTGGAAGTCGGAGTTCTCACGAGGTATCTGTCTCGGCCAACAGTTCGCACATGCAACGAGTATATATTATAAAAATGGGTATTGTCCATTGATTGTTCAAGGAGAATTTCGAAAAAAAATATTTCATTGCCAGAATTACCTGTACATGTAAATATTTTAAATTCAAGTCTGTTTATAGCAGCACATTAAAAGGAAAACAGCTGACATTATCCCAAAGCATGTAGACCTTTTCATTATTGACGAAACTAAAGAACCCTGCGTACCTTATATTATGCAATTGTAAATCTTTTCTTCTGTAAATCGCCTGTTTTTTCTAAGTAATTTAAAAATTTTTTTCATAAATGCAAAATTCTTAGTGTGCCTCTGTCCGCTTTCTGGATAGAGAAATAACGAAGGCTATTATTTCTGTAATCTTTATTTGCGCAATCTTGAACACGACATGTTTCCACGACACGTACATGGCGCAAGGACAGAAAGCGCGTTCGGTTTAAAGCTCAATGATTCAATATTTAACGTAATTAGGATGAGTTACTATTGTCATATTCATTTTTCTTCATTAACAAACACATTTATGGTTTTTGTGCGCCCACCTCAGTCGGCGAATTCGAGCGTACACGTTTGAATATGACAGTGTGAACTGAAAGCTAGAAACAAATTAATTAGATTTGGGCTGCACTGGGTTTCTTCAGGAGTGTAAGCCAATCTTATTCAATTCCAGCAAAATCAACCATGATATTTTAACACTTGAAGCGTACAACGGTGTCCTAGCATTCATCAACTCTGGAACCATTAGGCCAGTCTGTGACACCTGTTTATCACCTGTAGAATACCTCATGCATTACGTTCATCTTCAGCTGAGCATTGACTTATTACTAGGTCCTGCCGGTTTGTGTATTGTAGTTTATAAGAAGCAGAGTTGTAATGGTTGCACCGGGTACGAACCCACTAAAACCAGGAATTTTAATGGGATTGTAGAACTCTAGAAGCCAGTCCGAGAGTCAGCATGGCTGGATAAATAGCTAGTGCTCATTTTTATGTATTTTTTCATTGCAGCTTCTTACATAATAGTATAGTTGACCATAAGGTGACAGGCAATTTCTTCCTGTACATTGCCAAACACAACTACATACAGCCGTACATTGTACGTGTCGGTATAATAATATATTCATATACCCTTGTGATTTCTATCTGAATATAGTGTCAGGCGCACTTTTAGTGGATGATCATGTCAAGCGCCAAGAAGATACTCTAGATATTTCACACCTTTACCATTGTTGTTGTAAATCGTAACTGATTAAGCTCCATCATGTCGTATATGTTGAGATATTTTTTCGAACAAAACTCTTCTTCAAGACTTAGTGAATTAGCAACGATAAGAGCTAGTTGGCACCTTTTGTTGTTGTATATCTTCATCAATTGACGTTTCGATTGTCCCCTATACTGGTAAAGAATTATCTTGCCAACGAGGCATATTGATTCCGCTGATAGACATACTTAAAACAGCCACTATTAATACCTCATGAACGTAAACGAAAGCTCCTTATATTGTGCACCTTATATTAAATAACCTGAATTAGACGTCCAATTAAGAAGTGTAGAAGTTATGGCAGATAAAACAGCAAAAAACACCGAAATACTGAAATGTAGGCGTCTAGAAACGGGTCTCTACGGGTCGACATAATAGGCGAAATATCCGACAGAAACGTAGGTTAGGCATATGGCAGCTGTCGAGGAAACGCCTTAAGGCGTATTGACAGAATCAAAATAAACATACGCCTGGCCACTTCGTTCAATTAACGCGTAAAACGTTTCTTCGTTCATTTTGAGGCAAACGTCATATTGTGTTGCATTAATTACCGATTGTTGAAGTGATTCACTAATTTTTCATTGTAAAAACTACTTGTTATTAATGTTTTTTTTTTCGGTTGTATGTACTTGTTGACTTCACTGAGATCAACACATTGAGTGTGGTGAAACTCAAAATATCTTTCCTTGAGCGAATTAAGCCATCGAGCACTTGCTTCGAATGCGTTTGGACGCTTTATCCCTGCACCTCAGCATTTTTTTTTACTTTTACAGATCAGTAACCCCAGATCTTTACTATTCCATATGTCACCAGATTCCATCGATCGAGCCAGCCTGGTTTATTTCCCTTTTGAATAATTCTGTCAAGCCGGCTATGTAGTTTCCTGTCTCAAGTCCCCATTCATCCTTCCCCGCCCCGCGTGACGTGGTGTGTGTTTGTGCGTGTGTATGTTTGAACGAGGGCATTATGTATGCAGATGGTTTTATGGTAAACGAGAAACACGCGGCAATGGCAATGACTAAACGAATTTTTAAAAGGGAAAAAAACACTTAATAACACGAGAGTTACGACACCGTTGCCAAAAAATGATTTTTCAACAGCCAATTGGTCACAAATTTTTTAGAAAGGTCCTTTTTTAGAGAAACCTTCACAGTAAAGCCTTAGTTTGATGCAGCCCTATCCTATAAGTTGAATGTAGTAGATTTGTCAAGTTCATTTAGAGGAAAAACAAGCATTACCTTTGATCTAAAAAAAAAAGTTACACTCACGAAGATATTGCCTTATCGGAAAAGGGAAAGAGACTGTGAAATTTTCGACTGCTGTCATTTATCTAAATTAGTAATAATATTAGTGGTCTTATTAGATTAGCTTAGCCCTTGAATAGCTACGGAATAATATAACATCTCTCCCCGGATAATTATTACTCATTATCCAGATAATTATCACTTATTATTCAGAGGGAGTCTCACGTTTTACAAGAAAAGTGTATGGCTAGAAGACCTAGCCTACGAATGCTACCGTTGATGATTAGCTTCATTGCAATTTATGAACCTGCCTGATAATTTGTAGCACTATCGAGTGTAAAAGTTGCGCGATATAATTTCCGAAAAAAAAAAAACTGTTCAGCGTCCTAGTAGGTTTCTAATGAACTGATCTCTAAGCTGCGCTTCACTCATGCAATTGTCGGTAATTAAGTTAGAAATACTTTTTCCAAATGCTCTGACTGTAGCTGGCAGTGATGAGAATCGCGCTCTTTAATTGTCAAGTCAGATTAATTTCCTGGTCCTGGTTTTACAGATAAAATAAATTGTTTTGTGTTCGAAGTGCTCGCGAACGAGTGTTCATATTCAGTGTTCCTCGTTGATTGACCTTTTCGGTATTTATTAGTATTGGCAGCTTTCCAATAGGGCGCCTAGGCTGGTTTTACAGAAGTAGAAGAAAGTGACGGTCAATGGATCAGATTATCCGTAACTTCGTTAGCGGTCCCATTGAAAGTGCATGAAATGAACGTTTGCCCGCAAACATGTCGTAATGAATATACAGATACTACGTAGAAATAAAAGAATGACAAATGAGCTTAAATCGCAATGTTCAATATATTCACATAAGATAAAGATCGTATAGCCATTTTCTTGTGTCCGGTTTCTAACGAAGTTCTGAAGCTGCTCAGAGTCGATGTTGTACAGAAACGATTTTGTGTTTGATTTCATATATATCATGGCATTGAATTTATTCGAGCGGTGTCCAGAAGAAGATGGAACCATAAGATTTTTGAACCGCTGATACAAACCGCCGATACGGTATACTCTTACGTTTATCAGACACTTATTAGATAGGGAGCATGAAATGGGTGCACCCTGTCGTGAAATGCACTAAGCTCCACACGTAATCACGAATCATCCGTCCGATATCGACAGCTTCAAGTTCAAATAAAGATTTCTCATCAGAAAAGATCAAAAGCATCATTGGTCTATCAGATGAAACAGTCTGGGTCCAGCAGAATCTGCTCGCTCGCTCACTCAATTCGTAGGATTAGATTTGCCTCCTCTTCAACGTACTCTAGTCGAGGACACAAGGCGCATATTCGGTAAAAAATGGTTGCGAGACGTCGTCGATACCGCTTTCCAAGCAACCTTGCAATGCTTGCTCTTATTTAAAAGGACACGCTACGCATCTGGCGCGATTTGACGGCTAGACGTATTATATATTTTGTGTCATAAAAAAGAAAAAATACTGAATTTTGTTTGGCTTCGCGCATTATGTAGTTCTGATCTGGTTTGGTCTAATTATCACGTGTTCCCTTTTTGCTGAGATACTGAACGGAGAAGCATTTGGTTATCTAGACAATGTAGAAATCCACTATGGCCTAAGTGGACATATCGAAAGCAGAGATGGAGCAGGTGGCGTTGGAAAAGTGTCGCAAAGGTCAGCAGAAGTAATAAATGTTCCGCAGTGCAAGAGTTGTTTTTTTTTTTTATCAACACTGAGCATGACACTGCTGAATGATAGTTGTCTCATGGAAAGCATTATAAATTCGGCGCGGTACTTGTGAGCGAATCTAGTGTTTGTCTTTTCTTATCGAACTGAGGATCTCTGTTGTGCTTATCGAATATAAGAAGGCCAGTATTTTGAGCGGTTTTATATTTATTATAT
>NW_019213169.1:0-79757 GCF_002532875.2 Varroa jacobsoni | reverse complement strand
ATAATAGCCTGAGAGGTAAATGCTTTTCTTATTCAATTGAGTTTGTATTATTTATTAGGCTATGAAAAACGAAAGCCACCATTTCAACATTGTCCGTCGCTACAGATGGCCTACGCTTGCTGTCAGGCTACTAGATAAACCAGCGCCTGTTTGCATGTGACACCGAACCTCCAAAAAGGCAAAAAATAATTATTTTTAATTAATCATAATAATAACCGTTACTCTAGTTAGTTCGGAAGTGCTGTTACACGTTTTAAAAAGGTTGCTCCTATTGTTACAGTGTTGGATTCCTGGGGCAAAGTACCTCACGGTGTTTTATACGGAGTTTTATCCTCACTGGGGAACATGAATGAGTGTAAATCGGTCATCGCCCAAGAGAAGAAATACAATGGAAAAGTCGATACGTAAGTACGCTCTAGTAATTATAATACAGTTTTTTTTTCTACGCAGCTTAGTACGGTAACATTAGGGTTACAATATTATTGTTAAGGAAAGAGCTATCAGCGTTTTTACGTTGACCAGTAACCGTAATGATGTTAAACGTAATGCGTTAAATGAAGTGCGTCGAGACATCTTTTTTTTATAAATTTGAATTGGAGTTACTTGAGCATTGTCAAAACTTCAGCTTTGTCATTCAACCCGGGTTCTGATTTGTATTACGCCAAATTGATTACTGATTTAATAAGATAAGAGCTGTACATCAGAAGTGGTTTAGAATAATAATGGTCGTTTTAGGACAGTCTTCAGTTGGACCAGCTCTGTCATGTATGACTCATTAGAAAGATCGGATTCCAAATGCAGGCATTCTAAGCCTAAATAGCTATATCTCCTAAAAATAGAACGCAAGTTAAAATAGAAGGTAGTCCCGGGGGGCCACTCCTGTTGTCTAACGCAAAATAGCTTTTAATAAAAAAATTTAATCAAATATACTTTATCTTCGCTACTCATAGGCACACAAGTCGATAATGGAACGGCCGAAGAATATTTGTGAAGGTCGTGATTGGTCGTAGCATTTTCGCTTTTCGATAGCGGATACATGCGCTTCTTACTCTGCTCATTTAAACGCATACTACCAAATATGAATAAAGTCTAAAACTCTATATCAAATTTGCTTTGGAACTTTGCATATATAGCTAGGGGCGAAACGGTATTTTGGTTCGTTCAGCCTCAAAGTAACCTATGCAATACCTGCGTACAATGCTAAATGAAGCAGATTGCTTTCTTTATGACGCAGCAGTTAATTTGTCACAATATGATGGTGAGAAAATTGTATGTCACCGAATACCGCCAATTTGATCTGATCCAACTTTTAAGGCAGGGCCGTAATCCCTTTGTAAAATTTGTCCTCTACTGAAGTTGCTGCTGAGCTCTCATATCCTATACATTAAATTAGACTGTAAATCAGCTTCCACGAAGGCACAGCACCAAACACAGGGTTGACTCTTTCTGGACACTGTGACCCGCCGGGGTACGTTTGGTGTTGTTTCGAAATTCAGCGAAAATCCGACGATGCTGATCAGAGAGGAGGCTTTTCTTATTGCGAACTTTCGCTCCCGATCGTGTCCGAGAGCTCAGCTTAAGCGTTACGGCTTTTTTGGTCAAAGTTCTGACGAAAATCAGCATACCATCTCAAACACGAAGAATGAAATGATATTGTAGTTGCGCAGTAGTCGACTGTGTTTGAAGTATTTGCCCGCGAAGATCAACCGCTACTAGTCGGATGCATTTCCGCGTTGACGTTTTCGATGCTACTATAAAATTCGACCTTCAGAATGATGGTTCTACCCGTCAGCACGAGCATTTATCTACCGCCACGGAGACAAAGCACAAGATGGAAAACACTTTCCTTTTCGACGTTGTAATCGGATAGCAGGCGATCATCTTCAAATGAACATGAGGCACTGCTGGTCAGGCGGGATACACCTTTTGTTCTTAACGGTATTTTCCAGTCAGGATTTTAGTGACCATCTAGATTCTGCCTAGCACACGAAGTTCAAGGTGTTATAATCATTGAGCGTGTGCCCATCTTCTAACTGCCCTCGAATGCGGATTAGCTTAGTAAAGAAGAAGAGTGCTTAATTACAGTATATTCCTTAAAGATTTACATCGTTGACGCCAAAACTTCAACCTTGGATCGTACTATAACAACCAGCGTTCATATATTTCGCGTGTTCTCTGCTTCGCGCATATTGGAGTTGGACACAAACTTTCTAAACTGTATTTCCAATTATCATGGAGCGGCGTATGATTCTTCTTTACAATATAGTCACTGTACCTCAATAGTAGCTAGAAGCATATAATAGAAAAAATGGCGTCACTAGCGTTTGTTCGCCAACCGGTTGAAATTGTGACGTGGGCTAGGTTTTAGACAGCACGGCAAAGCTGTCTAGCGCAACCTCGAACGCTGTTTCGGACGTAGGATTTAACAACTTCTCTGCCGTCACCGATTTCGATATACCCTTGCGATTAATGGAAATTTTAAGCTTTCCAATGGCAAAGCATTCTTAGGACATATTTCCATAATTATACTTCAATATTGACTCGAGACCGCTGCTGCATCGTCATCGATCAAAAACCGAAAGTTCCCCTCGTGATAATTTGTCCGCCCAGTCGGTTGACTTGATAAATTTATTTATTATCAGCCTTTATACTGTACTAGAATCTAATATACACAGTTGTTGCTGGATAAGACTACTCCGGTGCACTTTTACTATGCGATTGTTAACGTATGCATAAACAAGAACAATGTGTGCTGGATCTTCTCTTATTTAAACAAGCTGAAGCAGACTTTTGTGTGCCTGTACATATTTAATACGCAAATTCAGTAAACTTGCATCTTGTTTTTAGATGTTGTACAACGCCGTCTCTATTTTTGTGCATGATTTTGTAGCAGGCGTACTTTTAGTTGTCGAAAATCTTGAGTAGAAAGCTCGTAGGCATAAAGCTATAATCGCTCTATAGCAAAAAAAAATTACGGTTACCTCCGATCGTGCATTGAAAACTGAACTAATAAACATAAACTGTGGCGTCATCAGTAACAGCATAATTAAAACTCGGGTTAGTTCAGCTTTATATGAGCCCAATGAGTACTTTTTACAGTACGCTGCAATCTTGATACTTGCTGTGTTTGTTTAGGATGAAGTAATGGTTGCTACGTAGGACGAGCTCACTTACATCCGGAATCAGCTCCGGTAAATACGCTACTTAGTGCTTCGCGTCATTCAATGTTTTCCATTCGTACTAATCGCACGGTCAGGTATTTCAGTTGCGATTACACAATGATTTTCTCTATTCACAGATAATAGCTAGTCTATATACAGGAAGACAGGGAATCTAACGCTGAATGAAAGTTGATTTTCTGTACGGCACCGCGCTTATTTCGACATCTGATCAAATATGATAGCCATAATTCTATAAAATCTTTTTTTTTCCATTTCGGGAAGGTCACATTTTAAGGAAACCACGCGACCAGCTAAACACAGAACGGGGGGGGGGGGGGGGTAAGAAGTACAGTGCATGAAGGGAGCTATGTTCCAGTGAAGACGGGCTTTAATATTTCTACGATGTCTTTTCTAAAGCAGATAAAGTGATCTGAAGATTAATCGCTTATACGACTTGTGAATAATTTTAGCTTCTTCCGGGGCAAATATTGCGCCATTAATATGAAACCGCATCTATATTTTGAAAGACCTGCCAAATACGACCCGAGGACTTACCTCAGGAACTACACCGACAGGGTCCCGTTGCTAAAGGTGAGTTAGTTCTCTGAAAAACTAATCGATACTTGAGCAGTCAATACATAAATAGTCTAACGGCGCGGAGGCACCATCTAAGCGGTTTTAACATTATATATATACGTAATGTCTACTTAACGGTTCTCCGATACTTTAAGCGTGCTCCGTATCCGAATAAGCACGTCTGCATTGCTATACCACTACTACGGTTGAATAAAATAGATACAAGCAATTCGAAACAGCCCAAGATGATATTTCTCGATAACTCCGTCACTACATCATAGCGCCGCCACTGGCTAGCGATTAGGGTACTAATAAAAAAATTTCTAGCCAAAAAAAAGGACGCCATTTTAAAGCGCCCGGTAAAACCATTTAGTTAAAAAAAAATCTACGTTATCTATGCATACTAGATACTCTCTAACTGTATATACTTTTGATGGTCTCCATAACAATGTAACCGTATCAATTCCATAGAACATTTATTAGCATTTATGCTCCCAATCAAATGCTCTATAAATCAATCGGAGATTTTTTGTATCGAATCACACAACGTTAGGAACCACATTCAAGCGAATCGATTTACTAACACCTCGGTTTAGCGCTACGCCAAATATAGGATTTTTTCGGCAACCTGGATGAAAGGTCGTGGAGGGGGACATAGGGTAAAACACAGGACTTCAACCAATAAATACAAACATGAACCTAGATAGCCCTACATATGTTGCCGAAAGCACGTACGAAGTCCCCATTGAATATGAATGCTTTTTTAATTCAAAATATTATACTCTATTACCTATAAATCACGACTCATGGAAAAATTTTCTTTCCCTGAGAAAATGAATATTTAGTTCTAACGAACGCTGCATATTCACGCGATATACACATTCTTCAAAGTGTATTACAAACGAAATAGTAATCGCTCAGATTAACACCTTATTACGGTCACGTAATTTTACATAAGCAACTGGTGAAATTTTATGATGGATACGTTCTTTTAATCCACTAGTTATGGAAGGCAGACTTTACTTTAGATGAAAAAATCAGAAAAATATTCACAGAAAAAAAAAATCGGTGAAGTTGCGTTGCATAAATAGGGAGGTTATGGCACAGGTCCTGGGCAATAAATTTTGCGTCTGCTAGACTTTTCATTGAAAAAAAAAAATGTACCGTTTCAAATCCGCAATGGAGAACTATATGATTTGATTAAACTACATACCGCTCAAGCAAAACTCATCCAGTCTAATTTTTAAGTTTCACTTTCAAAGGTTTCAATTATGCCTCCTACACTGAGTCTGCACTCTCTGGTTCCATAAAACGATTATTCACGATAATTTTCGAATAGCCATATCGGGCAGGTTACTTATGCGTATCAATTGCAAAAACCATATATGTGCCTCGTTTGTAGGCTTCAGCTGCCAGGCATGTAGGACCGAACACCGATATGTCCGTATAGTACAATCCCGATAGTACCGTATAACAGCCACAAATTTTCAAATTGGCGAACTGTCCAACGTGGCCTCACCTACTTCGTTAATGACTCCTTCTGTGTGAAGTCGCCGTGAATGCTTACGGCATGGGACAATAGTCACTGACTCAGCCATTTTAAATTTTCTATGCAGGATTTCGTTGTAAACATTGAAATTTGGCATTATTAATTCCAGTTTTCCATCTCGCTTCCATGACACAACGGGGACAATATGTGATTTGCACTCACGAATTGTTTGTAACAAAAACATATCCAAAACGTATAGGGTTGGTACACTCGGAATGGATGATCGTGTATACGCTTTGTCAATTAATGTCGCAATGGAAAAGTTAATACATTTTGAATTGACAGTTCAATAGTCCTAAGTTAGGACCCGATAACCCTTCGCTCGTAACGAACCTTTGGTAAGGATGGACACTATTACATCTATAACATATTAGCTGCATATTAGCCGACTGAGGAACTGCTGGGGCCGAGGGGTCCTAGTCTTACAAACAAAATGTTTGTTCAAATATATTTACGCTTCACAAGGGCAAATACTAAAAATCGTTTTCTATGCAATGCATTCCGATTAATGCTCCGGTAAAACAATGTTCATCATAGGCAACAAATTAATTGGGTACCTGAAAGAAAGATTATCAAGTATTCTGAACGAAAGTCATCTGCAAAAGGCAATCTTTCTAAAGAAATTATGTTGATGAAAACCTCATTATTTCGCTGTTAATACGATGGTATTTGACCACCTCTGTTTGCTTCATTCAGACTAGGTTACGTTTCTCTTTTTTTTAAAGGTCACTTTATGTAAACTTAACAAATGTCTATAGCTATTTATGCGCGAATATTCCATAATTCATTTCAGAACCTCTTAGGGAAGGATATTAATGTGGCGTATTTCTACTTTGCCCATTTTCGGATCGGAGCCTGCGTACCCCATACGTGCACACTCAGCGACATGAACGTTATTGTTAGACAGGGTATGTATAAAAGTGTTTATACTACTACAGTATTTTCAAGTCATTTTAGTTTTTTAACAGTGTAAGATTAGGCTGTTTCCAAAAAACATACACGCCTGTTTATTTAGGACCCATTAGGATGTGTAGTTTTCAAATAAAATGGCTTTTTTTGGTTGGTTCCTATAACTGAATTCAGAAATTTATCCAACAAATGTAAATGTGTCTGGTTTAACGTTATTACCTATAAACGATGTGTAGATTTGACGGTCAGACAATCAACGAATAGCAAGCGTAAACGCTTCAAAAATATATAGTTTGAAAAATATTCAAGTAAGCCAAGTCAAGATGTAAACCCATAGCGTTATGGCGGCTTTTTTTTTTTTTTTTTTTTGGCTGGGCACGAACAGCTGCAGGAAGAAATAGTTCTGCTTGTAGCTTTGAAAACCTTTTCAGCGTCTGTCATCGCCTCGTTTGCGCCCGAGAATAACATGTCATTTACGCGTACCGTTGTCAAATGCCCACTTTATGGGTCATCCTTTGCTATTTGATCTCGCTTTACTTGATGTTATGAAAAAAATCACAGTCGAGCGCTAGGCTTTACGTAACATAACATAAAACAAGCTGATAAGCGTTCCGCGCGACATAACAGAGAATTGAAATTTTATATTACGGGCTGCCAGAGTAATTTGCGTTTAGTTCTATGCCCCTCTGTCGCTGGCTAAATCGGCCTCTCTGTCTAATCTCTTCAACTGTCACTCATTATCAATTTATAAAGTATCGAAAAAGGTAATCTAGCGATGGTCCTTGAGGCTTATCTTTGGTAGGAACTTAAAACTGTTCCATGCCACCCTCACGCGCATGTAGTTACATATTCAGGATCGTTATTTGCATCTGTACTCGTCGTAGTGGAAAACCATTTTTCTGCAATGGTTTGTAGCTTGGAAAAAATGTCGCCAGTAGCCATGGTTAGTGACTCAGCGTCATTGCCGTACCGCTGATTGCTGCTATTGCAGTGCGCGCCTATTCGTATGGATAGAAAACCTTCTTCAATCAATTACGAATATCTCATAGACGAGTGTTTTGCGCTTTTTACATAGAACGATTATGAGTGTAAAGCACAATTGGACGGTCCAAGTTCTGTCCGAGAGATATGTCACCTAGCGTTGGACGGTCGGCAAGAGTTTGCGCGTCCTATTTTAGCAACTGAGTAGGCCAGCACATTTACAATTATGTCTATTATAGGGGAAAACCATAAAGTAGAAGATCCCTTAAATCTAGCTGCATAATCAGAGTGATAATAGTAGAATTGTAGCACACTCGTTACTGTTGCATTCACGTTTCGACATCTGTACGGGAAACGCAAAAAATTTACGGGCCAAGTATCGAGGCGTCGTCGGCCAGTTGTTTTCGACATACGCAAGGCGACCCTAAGCATTCGTAACCCATCCAGTCTGTTTCTGAATGATCATTAGAACGACGTCTACGTGTTCCTGTAGATAAAGATGGTAATTATGTCACGATAATGAAACGCGAAATCGACCATCATTCACTTTAGCAACGAAAGTCCTTTTCTCTAATTCGTTCTAAACTTCTTATTTCTTCTATTTCGGCGTAGAAATGTCTGATTTAACCCAAATATTGCCGCTCGTTCGGGCTGAATAAACGATTTCGTCCATTGACAAAGGTAGTAATAACGATGGAGATCGGAGAAGTGTAACAACACAAAAGCAAAACGCTTATACGGATGCGCCTAGCTACACGTGTACGATAGTTTAAGCGACCAGTGCAATAGTCCTATCTTTATCTTGTAACATTTTCTCATTCATATCAGTTCGAATGCGGATACAATATCGCTGGGAATAGTAAACGAGGCTAAACTGTGACGCATAAATTACTAAGCTGCTGAAAAAATATAACTTAGGAACGCCGTGTAACTATCGTACAGTTTTCGCTTTGAAACAAAAAAAAAAAAAAAAAACAAACAAAAAGACCTGAGAAAAAATGCTAAGTCAATGTATTATTATGATTCTGTGAAGAACAGCCGCCCAGTTAACTCTAGCTTGCTAATTCGACGCTTGAATAATGTTTCGATTGCGCCAAGTAAACATAGATCGTTTCATCCCTTCTATTGTTATGTCATTGCAATTTATGCGAGAAAATCGTCATCGAGAAAAAAATGCATATAGTGATTTCCTAAGCTGGGTGGAGGACCACGAAAATGTCCTTCATCTAAATTGCCTGCATTAGAATTTGACATAGAACAGCAGACAAAACGGTTGTTTCCCGCGTCAGTTAGGATATCACTTTTCAATCTATACTACGAGCAACGGGCAAACGTCTCAAGAACTTTGGCGCCACGACGCTACCCCGGCAACTGAGTCTGTCACAGCGAATCATTATTAAACAATAAATAGTTCGCGGCCGGTAGGACCAGACTCGTAAATAAGCATGAAATCGATAAAGTCACCTCAGGAGGTAGGATGGGTTTAGGTACTGCGATCGATTTCGAAGTACAGAATGTGTAAGGAATGCGCTCATCGTTTAGGCGAGACTGGTCATCAGTATGCCATTTGAGAGAGCTGCTTTCGGATTTCGTGGTTGCCGGCTAACTAGTAAACAGAACAGGACACGCCCAACCCAACTGAACCGCTTAAAGAGATGGCGTCAGTTAATACCTCTAAGTAGATTCGTGCCAAAAACAATAATGACGATGGGTAGTCGCTGGCCAGACTGGCGCTCTGGTTGCAGCCTTGTTGCACGTCAAGTCCCATGAGGCATAGATGAGGTCCTTGCGATGGGGTAACGAAGAGGACTGGCAGAATAAACTCCGAGGCACAAGCAGTGGAACGCGATGCTGTTTTCGGGTTTCCGCAACAATTAATACGCGGTTCGAAGTACGTAGCGTGGCTAATTAATCGAGAGATTATAGACGGGTCTCATTACCTTTAGCGCACACGGTACTTTAGGCCGTGATTGTTGAAATATACGCCATCTGTGTTAAAGCCTCTAGATGGGACGGCTAGGAAAATGACACCATGCCCTTAAACCTGAAGAACAAATTAAATGACACAATCGAAACGATCGGCTAAAAAGCATAGACGTCTGGGCTAACACAATCTACGGCGGAAGCCTCTGTTTAGCTAACAGTTTTTTGTCGGTGTGTAGCTGCGCAATAGAACGTATCTGTTTCTATGCACATGAAATTCATTAAATGGGAGCGATAATTGCTTTAATAGACGTTCAAGAAGTAATTTCCTCAGACATGTCGTGTTACGATCCTAGCTAGGAAAACGTTCGATAAAGGATAATTGTTCTAACTATTCTATCTGTGTTCTAATAATTAGCTATCTGCATATGCTGTTGATAAAAACGTAGTAGAAGTGGATGGTACATGAAATTGTCTAGTACACGGTGGAGAAGAGTTAATGATCGACATTACAAAACGAAGTAGAGACAAAAGAACTGCTTCTTCTTACTACCTTGAAGTAGAATAGCTGATTATCCATAACTTGAAATTTGATAAAAACGTTCTAGAAGGCCTCCCGTGGCAATTTTGTCGTTGGCGAATGCCATCAATAAACACTGGACAAGCAGAAAAGGCCCGTGGTATGCTAATGTGGACAACAGAATATAAACAAAGTAGTCACAACCGAGTAAGTACGATAAGATACGCTGAGCGGGTCGAGATCAGGGTGGGGCTCAGGTAAAACACCTAGAACGCAATGACAATCAATTTAGTGTAATAGGTAAATTAGTCAGATGACCTATTTTTGTTGAAATGGTTAGGTACATTTCCCATGGAATTTAATATCTGGATAGAGCCTAAGAAGGTGAAGCCAGAGCAACATCAAGCTACAGATATTTCACCAGATGGCGATATTTACTTAAGATAATAAGAAGTTAGCCAATATTATAGTTATCTTAAAAAGATGGTACCATTCGGTTTTACGGCACATACGTCTTGAACTTCAAGGTATCCTTTTCAAATCGATATGGAGAAGCAATAGAAGATTTTCTAACTAGCGTTTGTTCGTAGAAGTCCAGTACATGTCCTATCTGAAGGTGAGTATTACTGGAATTGCAGTAGTCTGTGATTTGGGAATGCCGGGTACCATTCTATTGTATGTTTAAATAAATCCTCCATGCCAAACCCAGCCGACAGTATGTCTTATCCACTCACTACCTAGACGCACTTGCTGAGTATAAATTCAGGTAGTTAGTTGGTTTCTTTTTAACAAAGCTCACGCGGCTGTCTCACTGATTATTTGACATTGTTTTCCTTTGCAGTGGCCACCGTAATGGCGTTGGACATCTCAGTACCATGGTGTGAAACGAGCGATCCTATTCAAATATCTTCGACACAAACTGTCGTCCTTTTAATTCTGGCCGTAATCTTCATCCTGTCTGTCGTTGGCACGACGCTTGACGTACTGCCAAAGCTCGTTCATTCCTTCCGTAGAGCAAAAGGAGAAAAAATTCCACCTCCCGCTAGGCAAAGTAAATATCGATTTTCTACATTCCTAGTTATTCTGACGTAAGGAGATCTCTTTTAGAAATGCGGTGTGCGCGTGTAGTGAAGGCTTATAGATCGCGAGTTGTTTAATTATTATAACAGTTATTCTAACTTTTGCCGCTGAAATGATTCGACAGATGGCGCTGTTGTCTACTGAATCAGTAAACCCTCGACCGGGTTTTTTTGAACTATCAAATATAAATTTCAGTCGTGCTTGAGTAGACAATATAGTATGTCTGCTTGTTTAACACCGTTCGAAAGCAGTAATATGGAAAGCGGTACGATTTATAGATAAGGAGGTCATAACGTAAACATACACCCATTTGAGTGCGTAGTAGACGTTACGCAAACAGCTTATTCAATAGAAATTGCTAGTGGTAAATATAGTACAGTTTATAATTAAGTGACGAACATTTTCATTGTTTGTGCACGTCGTTAACACGACGACCTACTTTCGAAATTAAGCTTTACGTAGTAAATGAAACCTGCAGTGGCTCCTTATTGTTTAATCAGCCATAATCTTTTTGGTGAATTAAACTCGCCTTACGGCATACTGCGAAATTGTTGAGTAAGTTAGACTACTCGGTCGAAAATGAGCCATAACAAAATCTCACGAGTAAAAGCCATAAGAAAAATACGAATACATAAACGTGGTGTTTTCCCTGCCTCTTTTCAGGTACGATTGAGAGAATCTCGGAATGTTTTTCTATGTATAGCAACTTTCGTAAGATGATGAACACCGAAACAGATCATGCCAGTGACACGTTGCGTTGCATCCACGGCCTTCGAGTACTAACAATGGCGTGGATTATTCTTGGCCACATATACTTCTATAAGAACTTCAACCTTGGAAGTGAGTGCGGAGGCATTTGCTCATAACGCCTAAACTACAAACTTAGTCTTGGAGCAGAAGTCATAATCTTTGTCACAATCGTATGTTGGCCACAGGCGTTATCGATGACCTATCGCTCATTTTCTATCTAGCACCACCATCTATCTGTACAAATATGGGTGTCACAGCAGAATTATGTACAAATTAACATACACTTGAAAACGACAACAGCAGGTGCTGAACGAATCGAAACCTTTCCTTTGCTCTTTTGTTAAAATGTATTCCATAATCTGTGACTCAATAGTAAGAAACTATGCTTATGCCTCAATCCATCTGCAAAGGAACTATGGTTCATAAAGCTGTTGAGTGATTCTTTTGCTTCATGTAGTTTTATAGAAGAACGATTCGTCTTTGCGGTAAAAACTTCCATATCCGCGTAGACTGTAATTACTGAAAAAATCTACTATTACGCTACTGCTGATGTTGATCGAGTGGAAATCAATCTATGAGGACAAACAAGGAAGCTTCGCGCACACAGCAAACAAAGCAAATTTCCATGCCAACTCTTTCAGGCGGTCTCTTCGAAGCATTTAAGCTCGCGCGAAGTGTTCCGTTCCAAATGGTGCTCAACATGTTTCCGGCTGTCGAAACCTTCGTAACGATCTCGTAAGTAGCACTCGGTTTTATTTCGAAGAGAAATTTCACACATTAAAGGAACGCGTGTTGTTATCGGCAGCTTTTTTTCGCGAAGTAGGATGACGGCAGAATGATAGACTTCAGTCCTCGTTTTCATCAACTTAAAGTTTCTACACGTAAAAAGGTTTTCGTTAGGTCCACATACTCACTCTTTTCGAAAGATAATATTATCGAAATCGGTAGAGGAAATCGATTGAGATGGGGCTCGACCTTTTTCTATCTGTTGATATTTTGCTACACAGTCGACTGCAAGTCGGCATCTGTTTCGGATCAACGATTCCAACGATGAAGTTCAGCAAGCTTCCCTGTAGGCTGATCGGAAGAAAATAGTTAACCGACAGAAATAAAGATAGAATTTAGTGAAGTGTCTATCGGTTGCATCGTCTGAAGTTTTTTGGTGATAATCAGTGGTTGACGGTCTAAATAGAGTTGAACACGAATGATACAGCAGTAACTCAACTCCCCAGCAGCTGCTCAGGGCCACTACGAGACCAAGGTTCGTTTTTGCAGCTGAAACTTAGCAAAAAGTTAAGAATTCAAGCACCCTAGCTTTACGTACGTCTGTTTTTTCTTTTTGCTTGACAAACTCCAGTACAACATAAATAACTAGTTACAATAAATACAACAACGGGGAACGACAACGTACTATGATCCAGGACCTTGCCGCCTTTCTAGAGTGTGCAACGGCGTGGTTCGGTATCGATTCGCGATAAATATGCCCAATGTTAGATTTTACCACGTCGAGACGCAGAATTACAGGCTGTAATTAATTATACGAAATATCAATTATATTGGCATAGAAAATTGGTCTGCATGACTCTCGACAGAAACTGTAGCTCTACGGTACGTTGTATAAACAATTTCAAGCTAATCGCCATAGAATTATCTACGCTATAAAATTGTTTTTTGCTTGAGTTCCAGTGCCTGTCGGTACATCATAACCAACGTGAAAAGCCACTCATAAACTATTTCTACTTAGTAGAACGACTGCGTTATGCTCTGACATACGTAGTGGAAAATACTCTTCAATACAGAATATAATGCTTTAGAGATGCCAAAATAAAGATATGACTAATGCCCTTTTTCAACGCTCTTAGGAACCTTTAAACAATGAATTTAAAGGGCAGAGAATTGACGCCCGTAGATTTGCCCAATCCAATATTCACGGCAGAACATTTTCTGAGGTCAGAGTTATTGTCTCGCTAGCTAAGTTTAAGGTACGAATCCCTTTCATAGAACGTTCAACAACAGCTGTAATGCGTCTGCCGAGGCGAGAAATGTAGGAGAAGACGAATTAAGTATGCACGGAAGGTACATAGACCTAACAACCTGTCAAGTTTACGACTTCGGCTAACCGACGTTCAAAACGATGTGGACAAACATCTCATCTCATCTGCTGTGGATACTCTCGGGAGGAACACAAATATCAGGCTTTTAATATTAATATAATATTGTGTCGTCGTGTAGCGGGCCGAGACAATTAATTACAGGAATAGTTTTTTCTGTAAATAGCGCCATTTTGGGATCTACGACTCTCGTCGATCGATCACGATTCAAAATGCTCAGTGGTAGACAGGTATATGAAGCTGGAATTTAAATAGCCGTCGAAGGTCTGGTTTTGTTCAATAGCCATTAACCGAGAAGCATCGCCAGAGACTTATAATCGTTTGTGTCACTTTGTTTGGTAGAATTTATAGATGTTTACTCCGATAATTCGTACACAGAAGAGGGGTTCAGGGGCTTTAAACACCGAGCTAACTCCCTAAACCTAATGATGAAATAGTTAATCTTTTTTTGTTTGAAGAAAACGTCCTTTATCGCTGCTATAAGGCCTTCGTTTTATTCATCAGGACCTAAGCTTAATAATGACCTTTGTTCTATTGCTCAGTCGAGGTTTTCTCGATTTTCTCTACTTTATCTATTTTTACACCTGTCGGGTAGTATGTGTCAAGAAGCTTTGAAGCTTTCCTGGGCACCCAGAGTAAAAGGGTAGCTTCAGATTTGTATTGTGCAATTTTCATGACCTTTTGTTTTTCAATCCAACAGGAGACAAACAAAGATTTAATAATAATAAATACAGTTTCACAATTGCTTAAAGGCTAGCTTTAAATAGATCTGTACCTGCTCAGATGGAGATGGATACGTATTGGAAACTTCTAGCTAGGATTTACTTTTATCAGCGTTCGACGTCAATTTCGTAGGGGCAAAATAGACGCATAAAAACAAGCAGAATCTAGAGGATTAGTAAAATAAATGAAAATGCTCCGTACTAACAAGGGAGCGATTAAATTTATCTCCGCCATCTTTGACCAGATCTCTGAGCATTCGTTTTCAAAGTAAACTGGCGCATTTATACATAAAGACTGTATCGAAGTAAACATTTAAAATACAATCTATAAATATGTAATGACAGTTTGTCGGACAAACGGCTCCCTCCTGCTTTGCCGGCGCAAGATCAACTTCTCGATTAAAAAACCGTTGAGCTGTCTTCCGTATCACGCCATTGAACATTTAAGAAATTAATTGCTTTAAAGTTCTAGAAATCTTTATTTGCCGGGAGCCATTGCATCGAATAGGAAATTGTTTAGGGCTAGGTTTAAAAATGGGTAACAAATCCCGCTGTCCCGCATGATTCTCGTTCGCAATCTTTCGTTTCCGGACAACGTAAGATCATTGGCGATTACTTGGCTGTATTGAAAGCATTGTAGACTGGCGTCGTTGTCAGCTACTCTCACCTAAAAGTGGAAAAAATTTTTCCTATTTTCCTAGGTAAGGGTTCCTATAAGGTATTTTTTCGACTATGGTAAACACCATTTTCGTACTGATTCAAATTCTATCAAACTAAAAAGTGATCTGAAAGACAGGTATAGCAGCATGTGACCTAGTCTAGGGGGCGTGTAGAATCTTTATCTCTAAAATAGCGCCAATCAGTACATTGTTGATCGGCATGTTTGAATCACTTTATGATTACTACATATTTGTTTCGATTTGCGCCAGCATTTCTCGCTAGCTCTACGAAAATGATCTTGAAATAAAGAGCTCATTTCTGACCGGAAGTTTTATATAACGATTGGACAATGTCATCCTACGTTGAACTTGCGTTCCGTGTTTATAGTTCATTTGCATACATTAGTATTTGTTTCTATACGCTGTCGGCAACAGTCTGGAGGTCTTGCGTTCAGCGAGTTGCAGCATATTCTCCATATCCGTCGTTATCGTATGAACTGTAGCTCGATAAGTGTTACTATGGGTCTTCTGTATGCAGAGATGGTGACTCAACAGAAAATGATCGAACGTCGTGTTTCGCAGTATCTTTCCTGCAGGCAAAACGGACCCGACCACATATATGTATATGTATATGTATATATATATATATATATATATATATATATGTATATATATATATATATATATATATGTATATACCTACACGTAGCAGCCGCAGTTTTCTGACAAGACACCGATTAAGTAAGCAACCATAATAAGGTAGTAGATGGCAAATGTCCCCTTGCTAAGGGCGAATAGAAAATAAACGCTCTGATTTTCTATGATATTTTCAATAGTTTCGCTATCTAGAAGACACACACGAGGAGATACAAGAAAAAATTACAAACTTAATCCACAGAACGTTCATAGACGACATATGGAATTGATTTACGTAATGCATCTGAAACGAGTAATTTTTTCGAAGCTCGGGCAGCGAGCTAAGATGGAAGCACCGTAAAATACGTTCATGCGCAAACAAACAACGCCAAATAGGCTAGAATAAAAGAAATTTATGTAGGTATTATAGATACAGAACAGAGTTACTGATAAAAACGTTGGAAACCATAAAGCTCGAGCTCATCGATTTCGGTTGCCATTATTCTCTTGATTCTTGTTCTTCTTCCTCTTCGGCTCATTGTTATCAAGACGCTACTCGAATGCTGGCAAGGAAAGAAGATAGCTTTTTACCAGCAATTCAAGATCTCTGGACTAAATTTAAATTTGAAACACATCCACATGGAGCTACTGGCTACTTCTGGGATGTGATGTTTTTGAACAATGTTGATACCTTTCATCGAAAACACTTCGCTGTAAAAGGATATCTCCAAAAAGCACTTCTAAAATGGCGGTGAAAGGCTATGCGTAAATCATAGATAGAATTACTACGAATATCTTTAGAGGGTTTTACTATTTTATTGAGCTTGTTTCCGTAGTAAATTGCATTTTCTTTTTTGCCTTAAAATTACATGAGCAGTCAGAATCTGATTATAGCTCGATACTATGAGTGCAAAACGATGAGCTTCTGTGCCGAGAAAAATCCACACGCGAAAAGTTGAGACAGCAGACACGTTCTATGACGGACTCGTGCCAAGATCAATCTTTTTGTTTTTTCGAACACAGTCGATCGTTAACACTGCTATTTACTAAAAGTACACAGCAAGGGATGCTTTTGGACAGCACAAACTGCAAGTATTTGACAGTTATTATCCTATTCCGGTGCTTTTTCAGGGGCTTTCTGCTGACGTACAACTATCTCCGACGATTGGATGATCGCCAGGGCAAGTTCAGTTACTTTAGACATATTCTACGACGATGGTGCAGGTAAGCACTAGTCTATCTAGAAATATTTACGACTATCTGCTGTAATCAGCATGATGGCGTGCTGATCATCACAGAATCGAAGAACATCGAGCTTCTCTTCTAAAGGGAAGTTCAATTATCACATTATGTGGGATGCGCCCTACCGCCGGTGAATCAATTTTACGGTGTGGCTCTGTTGTTTCTGTTAAGGAATAAGCATGATGCAATAATACATACGCATGTGATGTTTATGAGGCCCGCACAGTTTGCGAGACAGAAGGTAAAGGCAATTGACAATGAGGCGTAAATCGATCCCACAAATAACAACTTGATTTACTATCGAACGAAGCTTGAACTAGTGGCGTCTAAAGATGCAAGTTACCTTTATTCGTAATTTGTTTATTGCCTGAGACGAGACTGCGAGAAACTCATCGTTCCATGACCTCGTCTGAGATGCGCACGTTTTTTCACTAATGGTAATTCTTAGATCTTTTCAAATCGACGTTTTTCAAACACTCTTCCTTCGTCCCATCATATATATCTGATAGCACGTATGTGCACGCATACGTGTCCAATTTTTGACTACTTAGTCGATTTGGTGCAAAAATGTGTCGTTTCCTTATGCTAATATTTTTTTCAGGTAGAGACGGTCTTCGAAAGCTTAGCTGCATTTTCACAAGCTTTTCCTTTCTATATTTTCTTGCCGTAACCTCATAGTGAATTGGACTGCCGCAACCGCAACAAATATGTACATAGCTGTCTGGCTGTCCGCACTGATTTTTGAAAATTATGGCAGTACTTCATCGCCATTAAAAAAAACACGAAGAAGATTTGCCAACAAAAATTCCAGTGGTTTTCGCGTCACTATAAATCGGTTGCCTCTGTAGAATTATCTTCATACAGTTGTTCGATACTTAACCAGTGAAGTGCTGAGGTATCGATGTAACGCAGTACCATTAATCATCATTATTGACTCTCGACCGTTCTGTCTCATTTTAATTCTGGAACTGCACCAATCAGTCGACGCCATTGTAACCTAAGTTGCTGCTCCCATTCAACAAACGTTTGCCACTGGGCCGCATAATAACTCCTTAATATAATCTAAATGAATATTGTCCCAGAAAGCAAAGTACTACCGGAACACCACGTTTTTATTGCTACTACTACTACTGCGACCTGAAACTTATTAATGTTCCTATGCAAAACTATCTTCTTTGGGGGTTAAAGTACGTTACGAATATTTGACAAAGCCTAACAGAAGCCTAAAAAAACTTGTTGTTGTTACTTCCCCTTGCCGTCAACTGCCGCTTTGTCTCGATATCGATAACCCCCTAATGGCCACCTAACGAGGACGGGAACCCTACAACAATTTTAGAGCAGCCCATATGCTGTTAAAAATGAAGTAAGAAGCAGAATACTTTACTTAGTTATGCCTATCTATACAAACTCTAACATGGTATGTCGGCTGATCGTCGTAACGGTTTATTGCGTGTTAATATTATGGACTATTTCCAAACTGGGCTCATCGTAAAGTAGCTCTAAATCAAAAAATCAAGTTTACGCCGATAAAAAACTTCAGAACCGAAATATGAAGTCACTGTGGAGAAAAACAAGTACTCACAGTTGCAAGGTTGAAATTGGATTGAAATGAAAAACGGTACATGTACTAGCTATGCTTCGTCTTATAACTTTGTGGCAATACTATCAGTATTGTAGGTAATGATGTATGTTGATGAATTTAAACTTTCACAGATTAAGCCCCGCATTCATCGTCGTTTCATTTATGATGATCGTTCTACCTCTGATCGGCTCAGGGCCGCTTTGGCGCGAGACCCTTGAGCCCTATTCAGAAGCGTGCGAGAGACTCTGGTGGACGAATCCACTCTACATCGGGGCATACGTTAAACGCGAGAATATGGTCAGCTTTATTTTAGGATTTTTACTTTTAACCTTTATTTCGCAGGGTCTCTTAGAGGTAAGGTACTTAACGTTTTTTTTTGGCGCCAAAGAACGAATAGCGTTTGTGCCACGTCATTTTAGACTTATTATTATTTACTTAGATACAATAAATAGATTCATTCAGTTAACCACACCGATCTAGCCCACTTAACGAAGCACGACCTAAGCTATACGTTTAACTTTTCAAATAGATCGACAAAGCTCCACCTCTACTCTAGTCCCGAACTTCTATAAACTGCAGATGAGATCACCCACAGCAGTCGTTTTCCAGCACCGGACCTTGCCTCGACATTTTTAAGTAACTGTTAACTACACAGAAATACTTCGTCATAAATAGCAGCATATAGCACTCAAGAACTCTCTGACAACCAAAGTCAGTTTTTTTTTCGTTCGTAACTGGTGAGTCACCGGAGTTCACTGAGAGCTCCGTTAGCCTTAAGGACACATATGCCACCAGATGATATCTTTCTGCAAATAATCGTGGCATAATTTCAAACCTTTATCCCGGCCCGTAAGAATAAACTATATTTGGGTATGATGCATCATAACCAGCATGATTAACTAAACTTTATGTACTAAATACAGAATTTATTATAAAGAACTACTCAGAAAAATAAAAAATTACAGATTTTTTCACAGAACAATGCCTGTTTGTTTTTCGCTGCAGTGTCTCCCACACGGATGGTACCTCTCATCCGACTTCCACTATTTCCTAATAATGCCACTCGTCTCGTACGTTCTATTCAAGTAAGTTAATTACTTCTGGCAAGTGTATTGATTTTAACTGGAACTTTCTACCACTAAACTACTTTAGGTTACCTTGTGTAGCTTAGTGGCTAACCTTAGCAACCCGTTGTGGTGTAGTTTCAGTGGATAAATTTCGTTTCGCGATGGTTAAGGGCAGCCCTGCGTCTGATGGAACTATGCCTAACGGCAATGCCGGGCGTAAAACTTGAAATAATTTACTTAGCATCTTAAACCTATTTTATTTAATTTAGTTTTAAAAGTAAGTAAGTGAGTTAGTTAATTTGATATAAAATGCGCATGTTTCAATTTTAATGCAAATTGAGGGCACTAACTACTGCATGCACATGCGTATTCTTCATTTATATGGGTCGCGTGCGAGGTAAGGGAGACGTTCCCGCTTCGGCCCAACATACACGTTTCCCAACGGTGATCAAAACCGAGATCTAAAGGAATTTATGTTCCGATTACCTTGTATATCTGTTCTCAATTATTAAGTCTCTAAGTAATACATTAATTTTGTAACTCCAAGGTTCACAATTAGAGTCCCTGCTATTTCATTCGGGTCAATTTACAGATCTTCTAATTAATACCCAATGTGATCTATCGGGCCGTCCTGTGCAATTTCAGTAACCAAAATAACAATAACAATAATAATAATATTGTCCATGCAGATGTTCCCATTTAAAATAGAAGGTTTCGCTAAAGAAAGGGCCTTATATTGTGCAGGTAGAATAAAATGTGGAAACTCGTGTTTGACTATAATGCTATTCAACGTAGACAGGCATTAATAAAGAACAAAGTAAAAAAAGACGAAAAATAGGACGAAGGCAGTGAAGCTCTTCTTATTTTCGTTGTTTATAGAAAATTGCTAATTTACCGGTTGATTTATTGTCCTGCAGTGGATTTTAATACGAGGTTGTTTCGAGGGTCAACCGTGAAGCTTTATCGTTCCACTCTTTAGATAGAATATTATTTACACGATATCCGCATTATGTGTCGACTATACGTATTATGTGTTGACGTCGAGACCTAGTACTCGAAGTTTCAACAGCACAAATTGCATATTCAGACCCTGCTAGCTGACATATCAATCTGGATAGAGACCCACGTGTGTTCGATGTCTGCACACTCACACAAAACATTGCTTATTTATTGTTTTCTAGGCGACCCTTTATGGGCTTGTTGATCTTGTTTGCTCTTATATTCATCTCAGTGACAGCTGTTGGTGTTTTGTTGTTTGTCCACGATCTTCCCCCAATACCGCTGTTCATTGACCTGGAGCCGGCACATTTCAACGAGTACATGAATATTATCGGCTACAAACCATTTGCACATCTCGCCCCGTTTGCGATTGGAATGGCTCTGGGCTATCTGCTGTTCAGGCAAAGAAGGAAGCACATTAACAAAGTATGTACACGTTGAATGCAAGGGTGTGCTGTTTGCATGAGTGGCCATTGATAGCCGAGCATAAGGAGTTTTAAAAAGAAATCATCATAAATAGTGTGCATTTATTAATGACGACTGTAGAAGACTGACATATTTTCGAATATACAGTGTCCATACCTTAAGCACATTAAAGTACACAAAGTTTTCGCTATATAGTAAAAACAGATAACTTAATTATTATCCTTGGTGGATGTTAACGGCAGAGTGTACCGAGGTACACTGTGCAATGCATCATACGAAATCCCGTTGCCGCTGTGCGATTTGACTAAGTATTATTACATCAATTGTCTAAAGCTGGTGCGTATCCCCGCGTGGATCATTGTGTGGGGAGTTCAATTGGCAATCGTGTTCGGAGTACGTAACTGGAACGCTTATGATCGACCCTCAATGGTCATGGGAATCCTCTACGGGGCACTGTTTCGTTTTTGGTGGTCACTGTGTGTTGCCTGGACGGTGTACGCCTGCGCGACTGGCAATGGGGGCCTTGTCAACAGGATTTTGTCATTCCGAGCCTGGATTCCCCTCTCACGGTTGACCTTCCTCGTGTACTTGGTTCACCCGCTTATTATTCTTGCACATACGGCCTATCTCCGCGAACCGTACTACATAACTGTGCCCTTCACAGTAAGTACACCCATTTGGAATTGTCAGTCATAGGACTTTTGGCAATTCTTTAGTGAACTATATTGCAAATAAATATTGTTGTTGTAAATGATTTCTTCCAAATCATAACTATGGCCAGGGGGTACAAGCCACTCCGTTAGTAAGAATTTAACTAATAAACCAATAAATAAATATTTAACTAATAATAAATAAATAATAAGTCAGACGCAAAGCAGCTAATATGCGTATTGCTCCATTGCAGGGCTATCTTTATCTCGGTCATTTGTTCACATCGTACTCGCTATCACTCGTCCTGACCGTCACACTTGAGTCACCTTTCCTTGCACTCGACCGTCTCATAACGAAGGCCTACCACGACTGCTGCGACCCGCTCGGTCATCATCTGAGTGCTAAGCGTAACGCTGCTATAGCAACAACCTCCAGTGGCAACTTCAACGGAAGTAGCCGTTTCAAGGGCAATTCCGTTTACATCGAGAACCATATTGACGCCATGCTTGCTGCCCCTAAGAATAACAATAAGAGCAATACGATGCGTGGAGGGAACCGATCTGATCGCCGGCCTGATAATGGGAAAGTAAACATGGCGTTTGATAACGCGAAACTTTAACTACTTTTAAGCAGCGCAATACTACATTGTGTGCATTGTTGCTGGATGTTTTCGGAACTTGCTTTGCTAATGTTATGCATCAATGAACAAATGTCTCTTTTTGAGTACGTAATTTGATTTATACTATAAAAGGACTATTTGCTTGTTCTCATACAAGATTTGCAATTTTTTTTTGTATGTCTAACTATGGAAAGCTCTACGAAAATTGCGCAGCTGGAATTTACCGAGATTGGGTCGAAAAACCCAAAAACATCGAATTTTAGGCGAAGCATGTTCACCGGCAACATGTTTCAACTGTATGTAAATGAGTGAATCTTCAATGTCAATTTAATTCAAATATTAGAATCGAAACTTCTGTGTAGTTATCGATCTTAATGGGACACACTACTGCACCTCAGAAAGAGCCTCGCTATAGACGATAAATAATTAGATTCATGGGGTCCTAGGGCGAAGTGTACGTGATGCACTAGTCGACGTATAAAACGGGGCGAAATTATAGAGGAAACTGCGTAAAGGTGCCAAGAGATACCGAAAAGCCTTTATGGTCAAACGCATGTACCTCAGGTTTAGACATCTAGGTGATTTGTATATAGCGATTAATCAAGTTTCAAACGGTGTCCATTGAGTGTGAATGTAGGTTCAACGACCCAATACGAATCGTACAAAGTGAGTATTTATGCAGATCATGGGCTGGTAATATCTGTATCAATGAAAGTACAACATTAAGGTTATAGTACAAAAAGGATGATAGAAAGGAAGCACAAGTAAGAGATATGTACGAGTATTGCCATTGCTCTAATGTACGAATGAATTGTGAACACGACGACATATAGAGAGGGACCTGACAAAAATGCTCATTGCAGTATCGAAGTCCTGGTCATGTTTATGTATCGAAGTATGCTCAAGAATAAACAGAAAATCGATAAGTAAATAGAGAAGTTCGTAACGAGTCTACTGTTAACAAAAACACTCAGCTGTGTTAAGGTCTATTGACCTCTACTTTAGAAAAACTTACGAGATGACAGCAGAGATCAACATACTGTTAATTGAAAAGTCGAACGTTTTTTACACTCGAAGTTCTAAATAGATCCATAGATATTTGCCTCATCTGCTATTTTTTTTGTATAGCAACTATTCAGTTATCTATCACCGTTTATGTTCTTATTAATATTGCTTTCGTTTTTTTGCCGATAGTAATTCATTCATGTAGAGTCCTACGATACACAACCTAATCTGTTTCGTTTTGTACCTCTGTATACTATCGTCCCTCCATCTACTTTTTTTTCTAGGCTATGTCTCCTCTTCAAGGCCTTATGCCTATTTCTAGGTACAGACATTGTTATTACATCTTGCGGTGCTCGGTTCGATGTACTCTTCGCCAGCTCATAATTCCATTGCAAAAACAAAATGCTGTTAACGCTAGATGGTTCCTTTCAGTGTCAGCGGTTCATTGTGCTTCTCCCTATTCAGTAGGCTGCCCCGTACGACACGAGCCACTTGTTCCGCCAACAATACTACAGCAGTTATGGTTTCCCGCGCGTTTTAATTGTCGCCCGATGAGAGATTATAAATTGAAGGCAATTTGTGTATAGAAAAAAATAAATAAGTTCTGCTACGGGTGTCTATACTCTATTTCGCTCAAGATCCGACCACATTTTGTCCAGCTATTTTCCAGTTTTTTTTACACGTTTCAATTACAGCCCTTATTTGGCAAGCATTAAAATGGTCTCTTGATTTCCGTTCGCCAACCCTCCACACCCCTAATGGCATATGCGGGATTTATTATTACGAAGATTTATGAAGGGATCTTACATTTACAGCTTATGTTTCATCGACAACAATGACAATTACCATTGATTCACTCTTCTAATTTACGCTTTAACCGTGCCTCGTATCAGCGTATGCCTCGACCCCGTGGCAACGACGTCACATGGTGGAGCGCCGTTACGAGCGGAACAACGTTAGTAAATCAAATACCAGAGTCCATTCAGAGACGTCTATTTTTTGCCATTTGGCATTCATTGCACGTTCATCCGCCATTGCCCTTCATCGCTTCCTTTGTAGTATCATTGCAAACAAGATGAGAGCAACTAATTTATGTTCCTTTTTTACAGTCCGATAACGAATAATACTATTCATCTAAAGGTTTGCCTGTTTCATCTATTTGAAGTCAAACGGACATGTCCGTAAAGCCTTCTAAATTAAACAAAATAGTTTTTTTTTTCTATTGTAAAATGAAACATTTCTGTTTCGAATATGATTCTAGGCCATTGTTTACATATAAAACTATTCATATTATTAGATAATTCAAAATCCCAGGGAGTGTAGCTTTTTGCACCATTTTCAGGAAATCATTGCAGTTAGCTAGCCGATTAGTCTAGTTATTTAACCTGCAACTTATGGCCAAAAGGTGAAATCCTGAAAAACTCGCCTCACAGCAATTCCAAGCTAACCATAATAGGTAAATATTTCTATATATATATATATTGTTATTATTTCTGTTAATCATGAAAAGTCCGTCTTTTTAATTATGGTCAAACATAAACCAAAAATACCAAATGTTAGTCGAGAAAAATATTAATTTTTACGAGCAACTATTAGCTTACCAAGTGACCTGTTTTTGATTTTAGTGTAAAATGGCGTTAAGAAATGCTTTCCGCAAAGAAGTTCTTAATAACAACAACAACTTTGAAATTACTTCATGACGTGACCATTCCGGACAAAGATATTCGAGGTCTTCGTTATTTCGCATCACCCGGTTACACGTCCAGATGACGGAAGAATTAGTTGTGTGCCTGTTTCTGAGAACTATCTAAATCTCATCAAAAACCGAAACTTCGCTGATCCATGAGTTTGTTTTCGAAACGGAGAAGATTGCATAGGTCCGCAGAGCTAGATGGGGCCTACTGGGCGCTAGGGGACACTGGCCGCGGTATGTATCTACGCTTTGCCAGATAAGCCAGGCCGAGTTCTAAATCTAGCATGATAATTTAAATATATGAATCAATGCACGTCTACGTACGCGTAGGATGGCTGTGAACTATTCATTTCCACTAGCCGCCGACGAAGCTAAACTAGATACACTTTCCCACACAATCCGACTGTGGCTTCTGCTTAAAAATAAATGAGAAGATCGTACATGTGAAGAGTATGGTGGAAAAGTACGATAACAAAAATAGAAAGCTACGAAATGACTTTTTGGTCACCTAAATACTTTTCTAGGGTGTGGTCAAGTATCACTCGGAGTGAATGACATTACTTTGTTACGTATTTGTGCACCTTTGTTAGCTAGTCACTTTATCTGAAGCCTACTTTACGTGCATTCATCGGATTGACTCGTTCGTTTATGCTTTTTTTCATGGCCAATCGTTGCCCACACAAACTAGATTGTGTTGGCAAAATAAATTTCTTAAAGATTGTCTCTCGCCGAGCTTTCACACAGCTTCTTCATTCTCTACCTGAATGGCTTGCCAAGGAAACATTTAGATTTTTTCTGAGGTCCTATTGGACACTGTTTCTTTGAGCTTTACTACACGCTGCCCATTGAGTGCTATCCTGCATTGAGCATTCCGGCCACAGAACCTCTTGGGCCAATCTGACATTTGGCTAGACGCTTCTTCGGATTATAGAGGCTCACAATCAACTGTAGGTTCGAGAGATCCTTGGTCGAGGGATCAGAACGTGAAAGTTCCAATCGTTTGATTCGTTCCTTTACTCCACCTAGCGGCTAGAAATAGAAATAGTCGTCAAGAGACATTGCTTCATTATGTTTCATCTACCTACACACCTTTACAACAGGTGATGCCAAGTATTTATTTCATTCAATAAAAATTTGAAGGACATCCGCGACTTGATATATGCGGTTGAAAATTTAAATTTTCTTTAATGATTTCGCTGCCGACACAAGCTAACAAAGGTGTTTGATAGTTAAATAGAAGCTTAGGACGAGTACGGGAGAAGCTTCAATCATTACGGAGCCCGAAATATTTCCAGTAGATGCAAATCGTAGTTACTGGAGTTAGAACACGGACGGTACACTAATTGATTTTAGTCATTGTTATTCGGAAAGAACGGCTGCAGTCGATCGGCACGAACTTGTTTTACGAAGGGTCTGTACAAAGATAAAGCTAAGTATTTGACGGTTACCTTATCAGTCAAAACATACACATACACACACACACACACACACACAACTAACTCGTTTATTATCGGTAAAAATATCATTCTATTTATAAAAATATGATAAAATGCGTATCTTACCCGAAATGATACAGAGCGCATGTTTCGACTTCAGGAAGACTTCGAAAAAGGATAGAGCAGACAAATTCTATTTCTGTGTATTCCGATTGCGATGCTGTGTTCGCTTCTAGAAGTCAGAATACGAATCCCCGCGCCTTAAAGCCGTTCGAGGAGACCGATATAATCATTTCAAAATTGCTCATTTTCTCTACCTAATTCATTTCGCACTATTTTTCAAATTAAGGCTGAAACAACAGGCACCACAATGGTACCACTATTTCCTTCAAGTACCTTCACGATTATCGGGTAACAGCCCAACACAGTAAAGCAAACGGATCTTGGACGTTATTTGCAATTGGGTTAATGAACGGGTCTCCTTGTTTACGACTGTAATCGTTGGTAAGGGATCGCTTGGCTTGACGAGTTTACAAACGATGCTATTCATTGATGAACGAAATAAAATTGTTGTCTTGATTGCAGTAGTCCTTTTCTAATCGTTCCTATTAAATCATTTGACCTTCAGGAGGTCATATTATGTCATCAAAACGTCATGACTGACATAATATTCATGGAATGGCATGATTTTGTCAAAAGCGAACTCGTTCAACATTTATATTAAAAAATCAAGCTCTAGTAAAGTTTGGAAAAAGCCTTTAACATTTTATCTTTTCAGATGTTTAGCACTGGGGCATAATCGGATAGGTTTATTAAATAGTTTGTTGAGCTAAGTCATTTACAGAGGAAGCTGAACCCTCTGGGTATCGGAATACCCAATATGCGTGAAGCGTCGTGCACCGAGGTGGTAGAAACAAAAATGTCCGCTGTTTCTTCTCTATTATTCAACAAACAGCACGAAATGGTAACTTATGGGGTAGTTTTGTGTTTCACGTATTACACATTCTAATGCTTATGTAAATAAACTTGAGGTTGATTCTTGAGGATGCAATTTTAGCAAATTGAAAGGTATTAAACTTGCGAAACAATAAATCAATATTCGTTCCTTATTCTTTTTTCTCGTACTGACATGAATAAGTAACCAACAAAAATATATATTTGAAAACAATTAGATTGAATTTGGACAGTCTTGTTACTGCCGCTATTGGCACAAGCAGATGATCGTGATACAGCTCCGATACGGCATTGCGGTAGCCTAAAAATACGCAGCCAACACGTAAAATATTTGTATAATCAATGCTTTCTTTATGGATGAAAAAGATAAAATGAAGTTTAGAGGCTAAGGTAAGATAGGTAAACACTTGCCTTCGAACGAGCAATATCCTTAGTGACAATCAGTTTAACGACGAGAGGCCGATCTTCCCGGTCGTGTTCCAGACGAAACCCAACACTTGGCGGCCGATACTTACAGGCGATAGGCTTGTAGAAATTCATCTGCGGTTGCTTCGAGGATCCGAAGTGTTTTTACATCGGCATAATGACTCCTGCTTACTAGCAGCAATATCGGCAAGCCATATAGTTATTATTATTCTTATAATACAAGTCAGCTCGAGGAGGTAGCGGTGGGCCAAGGCTGGCTGTATAAATTTACCTAGCTGATCCACAGTCAACCGCGAAAAATCCCACATAGGTAGACGACATGCTAATTATCGGCAAGATCGGGTAGCAAAAAACGCAGCCAAACCCGTTATGGAATTCTAGCCACGTCTAAAAAGAGGAAAAATAAGAAAGAATGAATCTTTGCTTGCCATACTCCGGAGCAGAGCCGGAGAATAGAAAACAGAAAGGGGCGAGAAAAAGGACTACCTTGCGCATACAACGGCCAGAGTTGACGCCGATTTCACTACAAAAACAACAAAAAAAGACGACTGAGTGGACCTTACTTTGCTTTTTCAAAAAAGATTAGTCGTAATGGAAGGGCAAAAGGCCTACAGTGTAAAATCATATCAAATGAATATTAATCAGAATCATCAAAGATAAAAAAAACTACGAACAATAATCAAGCGTAGCAAAACGCAATGTGGGCCAACAAGTCCCCATTGCGCTGTCATCTGCGCCCAATAAAATCATTACGCTAGATAACACCCTATACGGGTGATGTACCGATGTATATATACTAGAAAAGCGAAGTGCTATAACTAGTAGGGGTCCGAAGACGGGAACCAAATCACCCTGCTAATCCTGCCGAACCCATTGTATAGAACACTACAGATGGGAGATAAAAAAATCCAGCAAGAGAAAAACTTCTGCCATAGTGGAGAAAACCGAGATTATCTACCGGCGAGCAACAAGGAAAAGGGATAGAAACAAGCCGCCACAGGCCGAAGCAGGTGACGACGCACGAGCGTCGAGAAACAAACGACAAAGGAGTGATAGCTAGTATAAGAAAACTAAAAGAGACAAGAGCAGCAATAATAATTAAGAGCAACAAACATCTTAAAAATATCTTTCGGTGCAAAAAATGCAAGCTGGTACAAACTTCCATGCACCAATAGCAGCACGCTAACGAAACACTGCAGCTAAAGCACAGAAAAAGAGGCAAAAGATATTAGCTATCCACGAATCTCACCGCAAGGCACTGAACCTCAAGCAAAATTAAGACTGTTTAAATGACAAAAAGGGTGACGCAGTGCTTTGGGCCATGCCAAGCCTAATGGTAAAAGAATAACGTCTTGCCGGGAGGTGGGTCTACGTAGAACCCGAATATAAACCTATAGTGTTCCACATCGCCAAACACTAAGATACTAAAGTGTAATAATGTTTTTACAGCCTTTAATGGAAAAGTAGGAAGATGCAAGGGATGCAACAAAATGGTGCTGGTGGTTCGAGATTTCAACGTGAGAGAAACAACTGTTAAGACGGTCGAGGGTGGTCGAAGAAGGTAAATATAGCCGAACTAGCAGCCGGGCAGTCACAACCTATTTTAATAACAACCCTTCAGTTACGTTCGAAATAGGTCGCCAGCTTTCCACCATTTGGAGATGATGACACAAAGGAAGAGGCTCCGAATTGAAAGCTTGTCAAAGAAGCATCACACAGCCACCCCATGTACACTGGAGACAGGGTATGGGAATATCGAGTATGAGAGGCAAGGCACCAGCTAAGCCCTATAGCGCGCCGAAAGAAATGACGGAGATATGCCTAGAGCATAAAGAAAATCTGGAAAGCAGAGATATCTTGATACCATTCAAAGCTGCGCTTGACCATATGTTGTAATTATACGTGTCGTCGTGCTTAAAAAGACTTGCAAACCGGCCGCAACAAACCGACACAGAAAATCCAACAGACGCCCTCGCGGCGTGAAATACTCGTCGACGGCCATATTGGCGGGCGAAGTTTAGGCGAAGCAGTCTAGGAAAGTCAAACGTCTTTAGGTAAACCATAAACAAGTTATCGCGTGAGTAAAGACACCTTGTGGATTGATAATGGCCCATATTGGCTCTCACTGGAAAGTCGAGCAAACCTTCCATACCGTCCAATCTGGCCACCAGGGAAAATCGATTCTTAAAAGCACAATGAACAAAAGACTAACCTTCTAATTCAATGATAGAGCTGTTATATATAGTAAGATGGAAGTCAACATGATCGCCAGAGCGCCCGAGAAATCGACGGTTTGTCATTCCTATAATAACGTTTCGAAGTTTTGAGAGCTGGAGGCGTGCAAACAATAGCGCACGCGGATCGCCCAGTCGTCGTACTGATAATCTGCAAAAAAGGCGTAGATAACTCTGCACCGCTGATATTCAGTAAAAGGGAAATATAAGTGGCAAAAGAACCAACTAGGAAAGTGTGATAATAGTTATGCAACATTATACCAGAGGACTCTTAGGGATGCCCGCAAGTTATCTGCTGACAATAAAGAAAGGTAACGGAGACTGATGTGCGAGGTGTGATGCACAAAGGCGATACATCCCTCCTTTTATAATCCCATATTTGGGGCGCTTGAAAAGGATTGGATACTGTCAAAATGATATAGGAAAGCATGGCAGTATTGGTCGCCGGTATAATTAAGGGCAAACAAGGAGAATGAGGAACAAGTTTATGGCGGTGCAAGATTAGATCAAAATAAAAAAGAAAGTGCCCCTGGGACGCAGGTTGGCCCAGCGAAAAAGAATAGGGTTACTATGAGTCTCAAAATGGTTGATTTCGATAACACGACTAACAGGTAGAATTCGTTACGTCTTCACGCCAAAGGAATAACAGTTTGCAAACATTCCCGATGCACGAGGGCAACGAAGGAGCATAACTGATATTTATTATTTCGGAGCGAAACAAGGTAGATATGACAAAAAGTTATTACAAGTGTATGCGTGTAGAACGAGTATTTTGACCTCGTTATTGAAATACATTCAGTTTTAAATATATTGAACAGCCGATTCATCTAGATTTTATCTAAATCTAAATATATAATTATAAATTAAAAGAATGTTTAATTAGAAAAGATATGAATGAAGGTTATTAACCTTAAAGTAGGTTGAATGTTCTTCGAAATTGAAGTGGAGGTATGATAAAATCCCCAATACGCGGTGTATGATCGAAGATGGTGGATCTTCCTTTTCCTGATGGTTTCTATGAAACAAAGCAGCAAATTTAGTCTCAAATATAAAGTAAATATTAATTGATATGACTTACATGACGTACTACAGGCATTAAGCTGACACGATGGTTGTTAAGCTAATCATCTAGAGCAAAAAGTTACATTTCATTAAAACTTTGAACAAGTTATGAGGCAGAAACATAATATTTTAATTGTATACTTGTATATGTGGTAAACATCTCGATGGTGTGCTTCTCAATCCTACTCGAAACTACCAGAGATCACCACTACCAGAAACTACCAGAGGGTAACGAGAAGATAACTGAAAAACCTTGTAATACAACTATATGTCTGCTTCTTTTTAGTTACGTGTATAGTGCATTCAACATAAACGAAAAATCCACTTATTTATATATATATATAGTAGTCGTAGTAATTCCTCTGTACCTTAAGATTCACTTACTTACTACAAATGTAACACATATATTATTACCGCATCATTATACCTTATTATATCAGATACATTATATCAGATAACTTTTAAACTACTCGTTTATATGAATGATTCGATCGAGTGACAAAAGCAGTCTTAGTTAGGTTTTATAAGGCTATAGTTTTTCCTCAATACAACCTCACTAGATGCTAAGAAACTTTCCACTAGTTTCCTTTTTATAATACCTTTTGCAAGTTTAATTAATGAAATCGTTTTTTTTGGAGAAGCATTTTGCTACATTCTCTTCAAGTTATCGATCACTTTCAGTATCTTTGCAAAATAACACGGGTACTTCTTTTGACAGTTATTGATTATACTATGTTTTGCATGTTCTTCCGGCCAGAATGCAGAAGTTGTCGCAGTACCAATAGAATACGCGCGAGTTTCACCTCTTGCCCTGCCATGCCAATATCTGCCTATAGAGATACCGACGTCAGCTAAGCTATAACTCAAGGTTTCTTTCTAACCTGTAGTGCTCTTACCTCAGTCCTATAGAAATCAAAATAGTCCCCGGATTCTTTGGTCTGCGTCCACTTTCGGGCGGCAATAAGCTACCGGGCTTTAAGTAAAACCTCTGAATTAGCAGAGTAATATATGGTTGTAAAAGTTTAAAAGTGACGAGCTTTTTTGCGAAATACTTATTGTAACTTACAGGTAATAGATCGGGGTCTGTTCCTCGTTATTGCTAAAATTCATAATGCCAGTTACCATCAGCTAACAATGAAATAACTTCGATGGCAGATAGTGGTGATCACCGTTATAACTCTTTCGTTACGAGTAAAACAAATAGGTCTCTTTTACAATTAACGACTTTTAATGTTCCATTTAATCACGCTTCATAGGCACAGAGATGACCCTTCATAGTTCAGCAGTGCTATGTTTACTCGCTACCTCGTACATTTTTAGGTTCCATTTGTTGGCTGCCGGAAAGGTGGAAATCACAGTTAGATGCAGCTAGAGAAAAGTAGTAGCAGATATGAAAAAATCTAAGAAATTTCGTTTTGCCATTTGGGAAAAATTACTCACTGTAATACATGTCGTTCTGAGTCTTCTCTTTTGATAAAGGAAAGCATCAAATAGTGCCCCATTATAGGTTTAACTACTTGACCAAATTTACTTAGCAGTATAATTATCAGCACTACGCATCAATAGGGTAAAATCCACATAGGACTAAATAGTGTAAATTAGGCGACTGTACAATTGTTGTCCTATGTTCGCTAGAAATGCCAACGTACAAACCTGATAATGAGTGTCAAAATAAATAGATTTCCACATACGCCAATAACAACAGTAACGTTGGACCCGTAAGCGACGTCAGATGTGGTCGAAATCGGAATGGCGTCCCGGTGCTTCTTTGACGGAATGGCGGCAAGCACAACCAGCTGCAAAATCAACATTTTTCAACTGAACGACAACAGTGGATAACGTTTTAATCGACAAATGCAGTACATTTAGTATCCTTTAATTAAGCCTGACTACGTTGGGAATGCCTGATTAAAAATTTCGGTCGACAGTAACGAATTAATAAGGGGCTCGCTTGACAAACTGTCGCCGATGTTGTCTAAGATTTTCCGGGAAAGAGCTCAGTAGGCGAAACAAAGCTTTCCCTTTTTCAAAGAATAATTAATAAATATTGCCACACAAAACATACACACTATATAGGTCCTTACAGGTACAGATAAAAGAAAACGCATAAAAGGAATCAGAATATTGATAAATTTTCCAAACCCAGGTAATACACCTGTACACATGGTAGCTAGAAAGAATGTCATAGAATCGCTGGGTTTCCCAATCCAAACTGATTTTATCTGCAACAGCCAGACAGCCCTGGACCTTTCGTCCCTGCTCTCTCCTCTCCTCTCCTCTCCTCTCCTCTCCTCTCTCTCTCTCTCTCTCTCTCTCTGTAGATCTTTTAAAATGCTAATGAGTAACAAAGGACTCGTCTGTTGAGCTCACCCTACAAAACCAACATGCGAGATATGCCTATAATCCTTGCAATATAAACATTTTGTTTGTATCTACACAGAGAATTGATTGATTGATTGACAAAGTTATTAAACTTCCATCAAGTTTAGTATGCAAGCACGTGTGCCTTACAAGCTAAGAGTCAAATACTTAAGCACTGAATCGTAGAACATTTTAAGTCGGACAACGCTAGCGATCAACAGAAAGGATATGGTGTCAAAAATGTGGGTCTCAATCCTTTCACGAGAACTTGTTCATATGTACTGAGCATAAGTTAATGAGGAATCAATGACGTAAGACACTTAAAGTAGGCGCGATTGAATACAAGCCGATTATTTAATATTTTCATATATAATACATTCACTAGACAGCTTAGCCAAGGAGCTCAACTGAAAAGGTATCATTATATTGTATATACACTCTCATGCTAAAAAACTACATGTGGTAGTACTTTACACCACGAAGAAAACTCCCGTCACCCCCTCCTCTTAACTTTGTTATACGGTCCCCACATCAGCAAAAACATGTACTGCTGACTTATTTTTAAGTGTGTTGATGAATAGTTTTTAAACGAGAGCACTGTAATTAAATGATTGTTGTCGTCATTATTACTATTGTCATTCTATTTTTATGTTATTTTTTTCATTACGAGCAGATGAACCCCGCTGGATATAAATTGCCATTACCATGACGTCCTGCTGGTTTAAAAAACGTATTTCATTTTGTATTCCTTTAAAGACGACTCTGGAGTTGACCGGGTGTGTCAACCGAAGCTTTATAAGGTATTGTAACAGAAAAAAAAAAATAAGCCCTTAATAAAAGCTGTTTACGTCGTTCACCTTCTAACAGTGAGTGCTATGGTCGGAGCTGGTTCAAAATTACATTAGTAAATCAAGTTCTAAACTTCATTAGTATGCGTTTATGTTTTTAGAGCTTTTAGTGGAAACACGGCAGTCCAAAACGAAGAGCTACCTTCTCACTTCAAATCCCTGTGGACTTTCCTCGTGCGTTACCTGTTGTGACCATCACAAGCCAAGATACTGGGCGTTCCTTGCATTCTAACACTCAATTTTGTCACCATTATGTCAATATGACAATCCGAAAGCAGCGTTGATGTTTGCTGAGTATATGATTCCTTCTGGTCAATCGCGCAATGCTTGATCCTGTTTCGGGCAGGTCATTGGCGATATTTGTTTCAGTTTGGTGTATGGGCCGTTCGTCTCTTGCCGCGTCAAAAGGAAAAATACGACGACAATGCATCGACGCAGTCAAGCAAACTGACAGCAGGGAACGGAGAAAGGGTAACAAAAAGAAGTCCTGGTAGACGCACTGGTGGCGAGTACATTATTGGATCACCCCAATTTCAACAACGCCACACGTGAGTGCTACACACGTGAGTACGCCTACGCGTAACGTATTACAAAGTAAACGTTTAAAGGTCCGAAATTCACTATAACATGGCAAAGAATTTTGTAAAAGACCTACCCAATACCATTTGTTCCTGACTATTAGAGCGTATAACGTCTAAGTAGTCGTTTAAAATGCTATTATATCTGATGGAAACTACACATGGTAAATTTTCAACGAGCGCAAAAAATATACACTTCATCGAACGGGATCTACAATATGGGCGAGAATCAACGTAGATACTAAGAGTGCAATCTATACATTGTAGACTATTATAAACAATGGATGCAATAAACGCTAAGCAGGTATAATATGTCACGTTTCTTAAAATTCTACTAGCGTAAAATGTATGTAGTACAATTAATTATCCTAGCGAGATATATATATATATATATAAATCAATTGTTGCATTAACTAAAAAGTCATTATTATTATAAAATGAACTATCGAAAAAAGACCTGCTATTCTTTACCTCGCTTTTCAAGCAGACACCTTCTATAGGCTATGAAACGCCGTGAACTCTCATTACAGGCCCTTATTCCCTGGTTATGTAAAAATAGGCAAGCGTCGAATTTTGTGCAGGAAACCTCGCAGGATTCATATATAGAATCACAGCTCTGGGCCTGAGGTGCAACTGTGTAATGCGGTGCGCGACATAAAACGGATCGTAACTCTTCCGTAACCAGCTTAAGAGATATCTCAAGAACTGAGCTCATAGGCGCTACTTTTTAAGTGGATGCCATTTAGCCAAAACAGCTTTACCTTTAAAAAGATCAAGTCTTAACACAAACGCCAACCTGTACCTTCCGTACCATTTGGTGATCGATAGTTGTTATTACTATCGTGGCTTCTTCATAATTAAGCAAAATTAGGTTTATGCTCTTCTAAATCAAGGTCTAATTCAGTACGACAAAACAAAATGTACAAAGATCTATACCTTTATTTGTGGTTCCAAAAGTTTAAAAGAACGTATTGACAGACAAATGAGTAGACGATCTAGATATTAGGAGATAGCCATCTGTTCTCATCTAGGCTGGCTAAGACGGGCAACGAGTACTGCTAAGTCAAGGGACCATGCTATGTCTTTAACCTATCTGTCTCTATCTTAGGTAGGACTTTCGAAAAGTTACGCAACCTAAAGGAGAGATTGCACATATTCATTATAGGGATAGTATGTAAAGTGTAGACAAAGCAATGCAACCATGCGAAGATCTCTTATTTACTAAACGTATTAAAGAGTAACGCACGTTTCCTGAAGAGGACACTACGGTATGTTTACACTAGATAAAAAAAGTAGGCTATTTCATAATTCTTCGCTAAACAATGTTCATCATTAGCCAATGAGACCTGTGACCTCCTGCAACTCAATACAATTTAGAACATTTTAGACTTTCTGTTTACTATTTAAAATGTTATTTCAAAAGAACTTACATCTTTGTGGTACTGGTAAATGTTTAAGTTTTTATGGGCATTATAACTTTTATCAGATGTACGAAACAACTATGGCGTAGAAACAAGGACGGTAAGGAAGAAAGCTAAGGAAAGCTTCGTACACAACCCTTTAAGTAATTCACGATCGAATTGGGTCCTGATTCATCTTAGAAGCATTTATTATCTAGGAGCATATACACGAATGAATTCATTAGAAGCGGTATGCGGTGTTCCCTGCCGCATCGGAAGGAAAACCCTCGAGTTGGAGCCTAGTATCATCTCCTGTGTTTCATTGGTAAATCAGCTTTTTGCTGAGCCTTAGTCTATCCTATGTGACCTGATGTTCTGCTTCTAACTGACGGCCATACTCGTCGCCTTTATCTTTCGCGCCTAGCAGAACATAACAGCGTGCGACCAGGAATGGAAGACGTTGAGGCCTGATGCTTTTACTAAAAAGGGGCGAAGTATGAAAAAGTTTCCATATTTGATATTGCAGAGAAGCACATGAAGCCTTTTTGCACCCATTCGCGAGGAGCCTCCATCGCTTTAGAGAGGGTATCAGACCGATAGCGACAGTATAGAACAAACAAAGAGTATCGAACGCCACAAGAATCAAACAGTATCACCACGCACCAAGAAACACCTTTTCATTGAAGCCATTTTGAGCAACAAGGCATAGTGAGTGATACCGTCCGACGTTTCGTGAAGGGCCGAACACCTGAACAAGTATTTTGCCATACACGGAAAGATTCGGGAAAGTTTTCCGCCATAGAGGAACCGAGGTTACGGAACCTGTCTATGAAAAAATCAATGCAGACACCGTCATCGCTATATAAATAGGTGTTCTATACGTGTCCTAAATAAGTGAGAAGCGATTTGTTTTCGTAAATTGCAGAAATCGCTTATCGGTGTTAAGTTTGTTCGAAGGCAAGTTCTCTTAATATGATTAACTTATATTATACAGTATGACCCAAAGACGATATAAACAGCCCATTTAAGATGGCGTTTCACATGTAAAACAAATAACTGATTTGCAACGGTAAATACAAATAGTAATGGTTATTAATTGTTAGTAATTATATTGGAATAAAGCTAATAGCGATGACCATGTCACCCTTGTTTTGACATTAGCGTGATAGTGACAACTATGATACTGGCCTGTCCCATGCTTAGAGTGAGTCCTGCAAAATGAAATTAACTTCCTTTAGATTAGGTAGGTAGTAGATAATGTCAAAGAGCGGCAGAGATTGCTTCGCGAACTTGAGCTACTTCTATGGGGTCTTTCACTGCCGCAAGCCCAAATACTTATATAGTATAAGAAGATTCTCGATGAAGATACAATATAACCGCTGGTGATATAAATTTCACGTAATTAACTGTTTGGAAACGTGTTCCTCAAGAAATGTTATCTCTTTCGTTTGGAACGTATATATAGACTCTGTCTATATATACGTTCCAAACGTTCGTGCAGTAACGCGTCAGAAAAACGTTTGAGAATCAACGTACTGAGTTGTCAAGAGGCAAGAGGCTTATTCTCACTAATACGTAAGCGTACTCTGTACATTTAATACTTCTCGAAAATATTTTCAACGCCATCGTCTAATGGAGCCTTGACATATTGGCAATGGGAAACTCTGAGCTGAATTTATGCCACGCCAGTTGGAGACATTCTCTTTCAAAATGCAGAAAAACACAAGTAAATATCTAACTTTTTTTTTTTTTTTTCCGATACAGATATTTAGGCGATTAACGCGTCTTATGGTCGTATAAAACGTTGATTTAGACCCAAAATAATAAGGAGTCAGTTACTACTACTTTGTTTGAATATTTAGCATGGACTGCACGTATCCCTTAAAATATTCTAGCACAACATTGCTCAGAGCAGGTATAACGTTATATCGGAATAGTTCACGGAATCAAACAATGGCAACGTATGGAAAAGTATTGCTTATAGAACGGATTGTTCAATGAAGTGTACCAGTTAATACAGCTCCGCACAAGCTAAATCTGTGTGCGTAGATTGTCCTTCAGGACATCTGGCATTCGAAATCATGTTTTAGGACCTACATTAAGGCCTACAAGGGATACTTTATATGAACGAGGTATAACCGGCCCTATTGCCTATCCTGGGCTTCCGTTCAGACCCTTCGTCTGTGAGAAGCATTGAGTATTCACCTGGTTATTCTGATCTATTGGCAAACAACTCAATCGGAATAGGCGGATCATGACCACATCAGAGAGCAGTGATTTAGGTGAAGGGTTTGGTGTAAATTTTTTCACAGTTATCAGGCGTTTGTCGCTTCAGACATTCATCCCCGACGGCAAACATTTCTCTCAACAGATTTGAGAAGAAGAAAATTACGTTTGGTTTGCGTCGGCAATCGTCAGAAATCAATCAAATGCAGCTTTTGAATTTTATCAATCCAAGTACAACTCTTGCGCATATCTATTTCTAGTTCAGAATGGACAGATGCGATACATTAAACTGTCTGTAATATCTAAATTTTAATGGAAAAGCGCCTTTGTATACATGAAGAAACGTATCGATCATAGTCGGACAGTTAGACATAGATATCAAGTACCGAGTTCGTGTGTACGCCACGCATAGGTAGTGCTGTTGTTGATCAGATCTGTTTTTACTATAAGTCCAGAAATAATAGAGCATATGCTTTGTTTTCGATCGTTTAATACGAAATGGAATACGTTTAATACGAATAAGGTTAGCCTATTGCAATTGATCCAGGCTTAGGACACCGTAGACGGGACGACTGGAAACAAATGTACAGGGTAAATATCTTCGGAGCAACGTCGTCGAAACTTTCAAGCATCATTTCACCATTTCTATGTAAATGCCCATGTTCAGAGTATTGGGTGTTTCATAACTATTCGGGTCCATTGTTTCTTGTTTCGAACTAAGACGAGCTAAATACAGCTGAGGTTTGTGTTCGAATAGGAAGCATAGACGATCTACGGGTGATATTTTTTTTTATAGGGGGCTAACATTTTTCCAGACCAGTACGCCCAAACAGGGGCATAACGTGGGTTAAATTGGAGACTTACATTTACAAAGACAGCTCGCATTCTGTGCTATGTAGTACTCACAACTGAGCAGGAAATTGGTGAAAATCAAGCACGCATAAAATACCCAACTTATCACAGCTGAAGTACATATGTCAGAGCTTGCAAAAAGCCCTATATTTTCTTCGTGGCAGGGGCAACATGTGCATAAAACACCACTCTATTTTTTCTTGAACTTTTGCAGACTCTGGATACAATACAATACGTTTTTATATGGAACGATATGTCCTCACACCCGCGATATTATGCTTATTAAATACATAGCTTTATAATTAGTACTATGCATATATATCTATAATACAAATCCAATATGGACTTTCCGAGCAAACAAAAAAAGAAACGATGTTTGCTCTATTTTTACGTTGAGTGTACATTTTCATTCCCATAAAAACAGCCTAGCTATCTCAAGCATGTAACGGTAATCTGGAATAAATCAATGATGCCATTATATATATAAAAAAAAAAAAAAAAAAAAATAGTCTAAAGATTTGTTGTCGCGCCAAAGGCAAATAAATCGAAGTGAAGCAAAATACCACGATACCAATCATTTCAATGTTGCCGTTTCGGTAAAACCATTACTTGACATTTGTCCCACAAGTTATCCAAAAACTTAACCCTGTAAGTCTTATTCGCTTCCATAGGCAACTATACATTGTTGTAGACTCTAAAGAGAAAATCTAAAAAAAACAAAAAAATTATTTGTAGATGTAACAATACGGCTAAAGCCACAGTTTGTTAAGAGAAAGCTGAAGGCGACCGTCGTAAGTGACCGGGTTAGCCTCTATCGCCTATACTTTGTTATTGGCCACCTGAAATAAAATAACAGAAGATCGGTTTCGGTTTTTTAGCTGGACGTGTTGTTAACAATTCAATGCTAGCTAGTGCATAATCAACAACTATGTATTACATAATAATTACTTTGCTATTGCTGGGGCTTCTTCTTCCATGAGCCTTGTAGTAGATCCGTTCTCAGCATATCTTGTTGCAGAAATGTCGTGTAATATTAAATGAACTCGGCTGTACGAACAACGCTAGACAAATCCGCTAACGCGACGAGTTTTTTGCGCTTATTCATCCTGAAAACAGTAGATTGCATCGTTCTTCAACATAAATATGGGATTTTCGTTTAATTTTTAAGCATATAAAGTAGGGTTCTGAAGACTTGTTAATTAGATGGGTTATGTCATCCCGCAGAGGCGTTATTGATCGCAAGGCTTTACGTGAATATTGAAGATAAAATATTTCAAAGGCCTCACGTTAGAAAATGCGGCCGTATGTTGAAGAGCTATGTAGACGGAACGTAGACGTAACGCTACGTTGTTACTTAACGCACAAGTATTTTCCAAGTAAGTTCTTACAATGGGTGTTTGGCAATTTTTGTACTAAATCTTAGTTTACATACTGTGGACATAAGCGGGCAATTACCAAACCGTATCTACGGAAAATCTTTTGGTGGTTTCAACCAGTACAGTCAATACGCGCTCAAGGAGTCTATTCATACCGACTCCAATCATGATGAACAATAATAAAACCTTATCTAGCCGCAATATTAGTTCAGAAATTCCCTGTGCCATAATATTGAGTAGGACAGCCTCTGAAAGGACGAGTCTTCACGCTACGGTACAATACGATAGACGCTGTGTGAAAAGTAATAAACATAGCCGTTATTCATTTAAACACTAAATTACGTAGCAAATATCGACCCAACTAAAAAGCAGTTATCATACCATTCACAAACACGTAACTGTATATGCACAAAGACGATTTGATCATATCAAAATCAACAATATGTAAAATCTACATACGCCGAGTATGTATTTAAATGCACCAGGATAGACCGCGTACGAAACAGGATCTGGATCTAGAGCGAAGATGCCATGTAACCAGTAGAACGCAGTGCAGAAGTACCCGAACTAAATCTGCGCTCAATGGAGCTGCTGAAGTGGTCCAAAGATGTCGCTAGCATTGCGCACGTAAACAAGGCTAGACCCCCCGGAACCTAGACGTAACGCTATGTTATCGATGACTGCGGAACAATTGGATCTATTCGCCAGCCTGCAGATCCGTTCCCCTACAATAACAAACGTAATTACATAGTTACCCGAATTGGACGCCGCTTTTCTCACGCTATTTTCGATTATTCGGATTAAACAAAAACCTCTAACCAATAACGACCCCCAATTTGAGTGCGGTCAGTAACACACGTTGGAACGGTTACTTGGTCACATAAACGCTCACAACTGCGTGTGTCGGTATGTACACACAGGAAACGGGCTTATTCTAACCGGGGCAAATCATATTGACCAACCTAATCCAGCAACTCATAGTAGCCACATGGGTTTTCACGGATATCGGCGCCATATACAGACGGCAAATCTAAAGAATGATTTGCAATAGGTCCAGCTTCTATATAGCACAAAAATACCTTAGTATAATCCGATTTATCGACAAATGATCAATTCAGCAATCGATCTTGTGGGAGTAGGGAAGAAAATAAGTAGCTATTGCCTGTAGAAAGCACTACGTAAGTCTATTCAGAGTAACCTTATGTGACACAAAATGTTTTTTGGAAGGCAGTGGTTCCTTGTGGTGCCTTAAAATCCTGAACGGAGCTCAGTGATGGACAATGGAAAGGTTCCTTAGATACATCATTTCATCATCCAGAATTCATCATTCATCACACAGAAATGGAGCACGGTTGCCACGGGCCATTTATCACACCTTCACCATATTGCTATAGCGACACAGTATGAAGTCACTCGCCAGTATCACCATTGACAACTGTAGTTTTGGCAGCACTAGTCCCTTTAGTAGCAGGTGCAGTGGAAACCGGCTTGCAGAGGGACGACGACGAAGAAGAGGAGCAGCATTCATAAAATCGTATACAACCATAACGTGTAGGCGAAACGGCTGAAATGATCAGGCTGGCGGGAGGGTAAGTCATACAACAGAGGTCAGCGTGACTCGTTACCACAATGGGCAAGTTCTCTTTTTTTATGGCTAACAATAGCCTACTTCGATGCGTCGCGTCGCGTCGCGTCGCGTCTCGTCTCAATTGCGCACAGAAAGCGGTATGCCAGCCTGGTAGTTATATTAGCGCCCACATATTCTATGTATCAAGCTTTGTCCGCCGCCAAAGCAATCTAATACAGTTCAAGCTGATGCTGCCAGTGAAGAGGGCCTTGATAGTCCTGACGCATCGCAGTGTATATCTCATAGAGACGCAGTACTGTCAAAATAACGTACCGTACAGTATAAACAAGCTCCGAAAGACGTTTAACTACATTGAAACACTACAATGAAATTTTAACAACTGTCAACTATACTTTGGTCCGACAGAAGATCGATAATTTCCACTTTAATTACTTAAAGTCATTGTGGGGCACATGTCGAGCAACTAATCAAACGGAAAGATTCGTTCTTTTTTTTTCCATTCACAGTGAAAAAGAGGATTTAGCGGAGGGTCGAAACCCTTTTCTTCTGGTTGTTTTTGTAACAGCCTAGTATCGCCGCTAGAATTTAGACAAGATAACTATTATACGTGCGACTTACGAGCAGTTACCGAGAGCTTAACTTGGTTCTTATCTCCTTTTCTGTAGCCGCCTCAGGAAAGGCGATACGTGCGCAGGCGCGCGTGCGCCTGTCTATCTATAGATTGGACGCTTTCCAATATGCCTAGTTATCAGTTCGTCGACAACTGAATATGTACGGCAACGGTTGTTGTTTCGGTCCTTTCTTATCCGTTACCTATCAGTGCTAATCGAACTGATTTACTATGACAAGACTGCTTTCACGAAATACATTTCTAATACATGATACGTTGAGTTATCTATAGCCAGCCATTTTAAAGCTGAAACGAAAGTAAATCCCTTTTTAAATTATCAAATAGTACTGGTTTAGGTATGATAGCGCCACGCCATTTTTGCCGTGCTAACACAATGCGCCCATCGCCGTTGAAGCTCTGTAGTTTCCAACGAAGAATTATGGTAAGCAATCTCCATTGAAGCGAAATGTTTACCATCCATGTTCTGCAGATAGTGAAATAGATAGTAATCTGATGGTTCAAGATCCTATCTAGGTTCTCTCGATATTTGTCAAGCAGTTGAAAACGTATGTGGCTTGACATCCGCATGGTGGAAGACAACCTCTTTGTTCACAGTTTTACTCACGCGGTATCGTCGTGAGGTTTACACCGGTTTGCGTCAATTCATGTCTAGTCAATCATTTATTCGTGTGGCTCAGAGCAGTTTAATGGTAAGTATTTAGTTGCCTGGTGATATGGTGCCTACTCACGAGTGGGTCTTTATAATAATTTATATAAATTATTATAATTTAATTAATTTTTTGCGCAATTGATCAGCTACTACGATCAGAATCTTTCACATCGAAATTTTTAAAACGAAAGCGACAGAACCATCCTTGGTTGCTTCTTCTGATAAGACATCTTGATTATACACAGAATATTTTTTTTTTTTTTAATAACTTTGAGCAGTGTTAGTAACAAACTGCAAAGTGTAATGATTTTTTTGCAAAAATATCGCTTATCTTTGAAGCGTACTGCCTTGAGTCTGAATCAAAGCATCTTAGCAATTTTAGTGCGTATACTACTGGCAAATCTCGGCCTTCAACATACCATCGATAAAAGCTTCACGCGACTTCGGCTGTGGGAGATATGTCACTTTAAAGTCATCTAATTACTTTTTTTGACAACCATATATCTTCAAGTACCGTTGCTTCGAATAGTATAAAGTAAACAAAAAATGCCGGATTCTTAGATGATGACGTAATTAGTAAAGCTTCGTACGACAAATTGCTCTTCTCATTGATTATCTACGACAGCAATTGCCGTAGCGGTCCAGGTTCAGTTTTGATATAAGGGCAAACGGCAAGTAAGTGGCACGCTCAATTAATAGCGGACTTTTGTCTTGGGCGTCATTACTAGTACATTGTAACAACGCGTACCAATAATATATTTGGTCCCAGGTATTCTCCTTGCTATCGCTAACCAAGAACAAGTTGCGGTTCGAATAAGGCAAACTTCTGCGGATTCTGATGCGTCGTTACTAGAAATCCTTCAAGTGATATGCCAGCCTGCAGAACTCTTGACTACTACCGCATTTACCATTCTGAGCAACAGATTGGGACGTTGGAAACAGCTTTCGATGTTTACGGTTTGTTGCGCTAGCACCTGCTCAGGTTTGTCAAACCTGCTATCCGTTAGGCCCACAAGTGTGAAGCGGGCAGCGCAAGGACATGAGGCCCCTCTACTCAAGGCAAGCACTACCTAGAACGGCAGAATACTACGGACGTGTCCATAGGGCTGGCGAGCTCATGTACGCATTCACACATCGTAAAGGGCTTTAATTAAAACGCGTCGGGTTGTTGTTTAAATTCAAGATGTCAAGGATTTGTGCCAGCGTAAGGACTTTGTGAATCACTGTACAACAGCGTCGCCACCCTCCTTGGTCCTTACAAGCTTTCGCGCGGCTATCGGATGCAGCGGTGTGCAGCTGGAACTGGACGCTTGACAGGGCGAGTCATCGGCGTGCCCAGTAGGTCAAGACTCCGTGTGCCAGACGTCTCAACGTGAGCAGCAACTAGATTCGATGCTCTATCGTGAGACGTTGCGGATGCGAGGCTGCTGATAGTGCCGGCATAAGTTTTAAGAGACATTAAACGGTGGATGTGGGAAAAACGTAACAAGAAAAGCCTCCTCTAGACTAAACACTGCTAAAAAGCCGATGTCTTTGGATATGGTTTGGTAACTGGATCCAAGTTGTTTGGACTCAAAGGAGCAGACCGCCGATCATGCCCCGCCAGTCCAGCAAGACGAGTGGACACACAAACATGCGAATCGCTGGGCGCTAAGCGCCAGCGTATATTTCCGCTGTATCTAAGCATACAGGTCGCCGAAGCTCGAAGCCCACCGCGTCAAGCGTATGTATTTCCACGTCTGCTCCCATTGAAAAGATTCTGCAGTTAGAAGGTCGATAGATTGCAATGGATGACGTTAATAGCCGTGGATTTACGGCAGACTTAGCAACACTGACGTTGGTCACGTGCGGCAAGCGTTACGGCACGTACCAAAATGCGTTCAATACTTCTGTCGCTATACAGGAACAAGCTGTGGCCTAAATAAATCTCATTTATACCATCGCAAGCATACGTACGCTGATCGAGAAACATCGCATATTGTATCTTACGTAACTCTTTCCTAGTTATTTTTGTGTCCTCTACCAAACGCCACTTTTGCATCTGGCTCCTTTAGCAAACTAGGTAGAACAGATTCGTGGTTTCGCCTTGAACTCATTGAGCCACTTAAGCTGTGTGACGATTGTCATTGGGCAAGTATAGCAACAAAGAATCAACTAACAACTGTCTGAAACGCAAAGAGATTTGAAAAACATAAAACATGCGATCTCTATTTAAATCGCACAAGGGGATAAAAGATGAACGGTAGAACGAGCGATAATTAGAATCACACAAAAAGCATTTTGGGAACAAACGATAGTTTATTTTACCGCAGAAAAGTCAGGAGGATCAATACGGTTATCCATCGTCATCAGGATATCACATTTAGAGTGTCGTCCGACCCAATCTCGGTGGTTCAGTTTTGCAAAATGCTGAAATCCTAAATCAATATCAGTTGATCTAAACAAGCTAAATAAATCCAATTGCTTGCAACACTCTCTCAGCTTAGCCTTTTCTTTTTAAAAATTTTTTTTGCTTCTAAATAGAAATACAATCGTTTGGCTGTTTGAAGCGTACTACGCGTAGCAAAAAGATGGAAGGCAGTTTTTCCCATCTTACCATAGAAGTACTATGTATTCAAAAATAAATGAGGTTTAGCGGGGCTGCGTTTATTTATAAGAACTTTGTTTTTCTTTATCTTCCATAAGACTGCAGCGCTGGCTGCAGTCTCATTGAAGTCTTGTATGGCGGTTCGTATATTCGAATGCTCTCGAGTATGTCACTGCAGTAAACCCTTACGATTGAGATTTGTAATACACATACGATCACAACGTTTCAAACATGAAAGAGCCTAAGATTATATAAGCTTTGAAATTCACGTTCCTACTTACAACATTGCATACGCATGCATCTACTATGTTCATTTTTCTTCTACAGCAGACTGAGTATAAAAAAATAGATTGAAATCTAAAAAATGAGATTGTCAAAACATTATGATACAGGAAAAAGAATGAGGTTATAAATAATCATAAACATAACTTCACTTCGCTGCTTTACGATTGTTTATATCTATCGTATCATGAGCTGGTTTTGACATATATGCCGAGGAATCTTCATGTGTCTGTAGTCTATAGGCGCCCTGCTTTTATCGGATGAATAGTACGAGAAACGAAAGCGTTAATCGGTGTTTCTCTAGTCGTCCAATAGACGCATTGTTGTGCTGACGCGATCCACTCCAAAGTAACTATGCGCGTCAGAAGATAGGAATTCGATGGGTTACGCAATGTATGAGTCGTCGTCGTCGTCGTCGTCGTCGTCGTTGGTTACGCCAGTCGCTTCGGCCTTGGACTTACGGGGATAGGATTCAGGCTAACAACAGATATTTAACGATAATTTAAATCATTTTAAGCCTGTTAGGTCCGCACACTGTTGCGATCACACCGAGGAACGTCGATTACTCTGAGAACTGCTACTCAACAGATTTTTTTTGTCTCTTTTCTTTTTTCCGCTGCTAAAGGATGTGCTCAGAGCAATGGGGTACACTGCAGGGATTCTGCGTCGTTCAAGGCACCTTAGGCAGTAGAATGATTATGGTCAAATATTAGTTCATTATCCGTAAATCCTTCAGCCCGTTAGACGTAAACGTTTACTCGAAAAATATGCGTCACAATTTGACACTGCAGAACTATGCGAGACTTCAACTAATACTCATAAGTCACTGTCAAAGTGACTCAGTTCGATTGTGCAAACGTTACAGCGGAACTTCTTTAGCAGTTTACCGTAAGGCTTGGTCCTGTTTGAGATTGCTAGCTTGGCGTGGCACTATGTAAAAATACGGGAAGTAACTGTATAGTGCAAACGCTAGAATATGGCTATCGATAGGCGCATCTCTTTAATTGATTTAGTTATCAAGGTCACGCACCGGCTGTGGTGAGGACACACGCAGGCAGTGAAAATTCTATGGATAGGTTTTTGTGCACCTATGCTTCACGAACTTGCGGAAAATTTTAAAATACGTTGGAGTAAATGGCGTTTGAATGAGTATACCACGTGGGCTTTACGGTGCCGATACTATTTCATGATCTTTGAAAGTTAGCTCAACAAGCGATAACAATTGTATCGTACGATAATTATTGTCTACTATTTTACTTACTAAGAATCTATACTGGCAATTCCCATAACGATGCACCACCGTAAAAGCCATGCCCTAGGAATCGGCCTAAAACAACTAAACATGCCAAACACCACCTAAAAATACGTTCATTTGATTTCGGTAGCAGAACGCTATGTGTTAAATAGGTGCTTTAGATATGCTAGAATGATCGCTTTAGATAAATGATACTTTCCGATCAGGTGATTTTTTCTGTCAACAGACGCTGGAAAATAGTGCGCAGAGCATTTTAGTGAGATTCCAGGATAGTTAGAGAGTATGACATAGCTATATGAGCTTCGACACGTCAGTCAACAGAGCAAGAATTACGTGACGGCAGTAGGCGTGTTACCTATACGAATAAGTGGACTCACTTTTAGCGAAATGTCAATCATCCTAACTGGATCGCGCCTCAGATAAACCGCCTATTCTAATTCTTCGTTCGTTGACAAGTGCTGGCCTACTTTGTGCTCATCGGGAAGCAATGAGCACGAGGTGTCCGGTAAGAGACAGCGGTGTCGTCGGTTGCATGACGGGCCGTTACTAATAATGGAATCAACAATTCCAGTAAAGACTGTGCTCTAAACACGCCAGTCACTTTACAGGACCCTTGGCAGAGTAAAGGAGATAAATGAGAGTGCATTAACTACTGCGTTGCCCTCTAATCACGCTATGGCCCAAATCTACCTGAGCAGATTTCTCTCGATGTGGCCTCATCGAAAACAGGTAATAATTTATCCTGCTCCTATAGTAACTTCCTGAGAAGCATCCTTCTGCCTCGCAGACTAGTATGTTGTAAGAAAGTGGGTAGGCTTTTGAATCAGTGTTGTTTTGCCTTTCGGCTAGATTTACTCTACTACGTACGCTTATCCATTAGATGTAACTTGTATTTCGAATCCGATCAGCCATTTGTCGTCGCAACTCTTGGCGATCGTCATCATATTGACACGAAGTTTTTTTATTCTATTATCATCCCAAGTTCTTTAACTGTGGACGGCGAGCCTTGTTTGCTAACCATAACGCAAATCATTCGAGTCAAACGTCAACTGTTTTTATCGTCCGTTTACAAAGGAAAAGTAGCACGCGCTTGAACCAGGCAGAAGCATTTGACCGAAAATCTCTTGCGGTACGCTTCCGCAACGACGTCTTGGCCAAGAGTTCAAACTTTCCCATGTGAGCGTTAACGGTGAAGCGTTCCTGGACGCCGGACAATGTATCGAAGTGCTAATAATTTATCACACAAGTCATCTTAATTACTGTCTGACGGGCAGCTTATTTACCTCCTCTCTGATGGCCCAGTTGACAACTATATATCGATCTACCCAGTACGCTGATAGCTTAACTTCACCTATTTACTGTGGTTTAACGATACCATTATGACAGGAAAGTAAGACTATCCTGACGTAACTGTGAGTATTTTTTATTTTATGCCCTATCCTTACCTCGAAACACATTTTCGAAATAATACTGAGTTACCCTACAAATGTTAAAGGTATATGGAGCTGGCATGTGGCATCGACTTGAGCTAAGTTTACATTTGCTGCATTTTGTGCTCGGATCCAGCCATGCAAAGCAACGTTTAATCACCACTAATAATCAAAATGATAACAATAACTTAAATATTTAATTATTCTAATTATCAAATAGTACGAACGTGATCTCGACTACAGTGATTCTTTTAAGCAAACAAATATTTACCAGAAAACGACAGATTTGGCATTGTTCAATCCCTATATAGATCGAGCATAAAACCAGTAGCTGCATGAAGCTTTCCCGCAAAAAAACACTCGTGAAGATAAGTGTTACAGTACAATAATGAGCAGCGGATAATTATAATGATATACCATAATGTGTTGTTTGCAAGTAACACAGTTTTTATGGATCGGAATTTCATGAAAAACGGTAATCGTTGTTTACCATCAAATGAGTAGGCAACGCTTTGAGCCTTCGCTGTCCGTTTTTAACTGTCCTATCGCGTATAACAGCTCCCCTTAGTTGAACGGTAGCGGCGTGGCGATCGGCTAGACCCCAATCGTTTCTGCTGAAACGAGATCCGGATTAATCGACTGCTTCGTAAGATGGTGTCCAAAATGGCGAGAAGTTTTAACTACTTCGAATTTAATTTTTAAATAATCGGTTTATAAGGAGTTCGAATAAACCAATATTGTCTTAAAATGGGCAGGCAGTCATGTGACCAAGATGTTGGTGAGTCACACTGTTGCAGTGAGCCTCGAGACTCCTTTAAATAACTCTACTTTAATCAGAAAAATATTCTACATACGTCTTCCGAGAGCCAAGAGCTTTATGACGAAGCAGCGTACGATAGTGGCACATTTTTTGCCGTAATCTATAATTGAGCTGTAGCCGTCTACCGCCGAGGAACGTTGACGGGACAATAAAATGACGGTGGGCTTTTCAAATCTCGAATCTAAACAATCTCTAATAGTCAGAGCCCATAATTTTCATACGGTCATACTCGTTCCAACTCCCTCCGTTCTACCTGTTATAGCTACGCCTGGTCCAAAGTTGCGCCATGTAGAGTGTTTAATCAACTGGGGGTTTCCACCAACAGAAAATTAAACACCAGCGCAGACGCCGCAAAACTGTCAGCCACAAAGGCATTTGTCCATGACTTACTTTCGCACCCACGTTATCAATCGTATGCTTGATATCGACCGACCTGAACCAAACACAAAGACGTTTATCTACTTATCTTTTTCCAACCAGCTGCGGCACCGTGCTGGCAGCGATTCATGAGTGCAGAAGTGAACCGACATATCGTTTGCCTAGTTAATACTTAATCTCACAAAAGGTCCATAATAAGCTATTGGAGGGATTGAAGCTCACCCGGCATCGTATTTGTTTCTTCTAGCTAAAAATAGATGGTCCTGCAGACCAAGCCTTTATCAAAGGTCACATCATAAATACTTCTACGATAATCGGCGATGCACTAGTCTTGCGGAAGGCTGAGGACCCCTATAGTTTGTGAAGTTGACTTATAAAAGTCGACAAGAACAGCTGTCTCGCGGAGCGCTTCATTAGCCAAAACAGTTCCGTTAGGTTGAACCTGAATTATGATGTAAAATTAGAAAAATTGCGTTCAATACTTAAGCTCGCCTTAAGAAAGCCTGAACGGTAGTCAGTACTTCTATTGACATTAGAGAAATAAATAATCATTTATAGAAATTCTTATTTTAATGGATGATGTTGCAAAACAGTAGACCGTTGGCCTAGTGTTCGCTCGTTTCGCTTTTACTATGAGATATTAACTTATATAGTACCTATACAACGCGATTGGCCGCATTCAGATGAAAAGTGGAATCATCCTACCATGATAGTATCTTAACCGTCATGTCCACCAATATCATGAGACTTTAAAAAAGCATCGATTTTTGTCCATCGATGAAACGCTTTTCTAGCTTAGTAGATCTGTTGTATACGTATTGATAGTCATAGTCAGGCATAAGAGAAATAAGACAGTGAATACCAAGCAGAACACGAGTAAATCGTTGTAGCCTTTACTTCTCAAACATTTATTGGCAAAACAGTTACTCCTTAATGACGATACCATGCTGTTATAATTTCTTCTGCATTCGCAGAAAAATCTCATCTTAATCTCGTTTAACTGAGGCCGCCTATCATAATCGCGAACTAACTAAATACCTGTGATCGCGTCACGCCCGTTTCCGTGAGTTCGCTATTCCTGAAAACGTTTGTGCAGGTTTTGTTATACTTTTTTTTTTTTTTTTTTTTTAAAAACAGGCAGTTTAAGCCATCGTAGTATTACCTAAGGTATGAGATATTCTAATTAACCGATTAGTAATTATATGAAAGACTTGATCGTTGTGAATATACAATTATAGCTAGCACGTGATGGTGTAGTCCACAGTCTTATGCGAAATTGAAAGAATCTATTTAAGGCATGCAAATCCGTCGTGCCGTCAAGGTACGTCGCCTTCACCAAGAAGTTTCTAAGAAAAAAAAAACAGTTCTCAATGACGTTTGCGATAATGCAATATTTTGCTCAGTACTAAATGGCGATTGTGAAACCGCGTGGTTGACCCAGAAACGTTTCGAATACAATCTGGGTTCAGAATCGGTCAGTGGACAGTTCTGACAGAACGAACAATTTCTGAAGCACCACTAGATGTCGCTTAAACAACGGCCTCGGCAAGGTGTATCGTTGTCAGTTATGATGCATTTTGCATAAAGTAAGGGGAGATTCACAGTGTAAACTCACGCACTGAATTAGAGATATGATAATGCGTGAAGACATGGCGAGCAAATCTTTTCTGCTCATTCACGGCCGCTATAAAGATTGTTCGGTATTGACTGTCCTTGTGTAAATAATTCTGTGTCGCAAGTCGCTTATTTGCAAAGTGGCTCGCCAATATAAAAAACCTTGCGCTTTATTTCGGGTTGAATGGACCCTGAAAGCCATTGATATTTTCAATGAAGAAGATAGTTCATCGAAGATGACAACAAATAGAATTTGTGATTATTAAAATAGAGCAATTTTTTCCAGAGTTTAGACAATGCTCGATGTATTTACTTTGAATAGTATAGCTATATTCTCTGCGTGTAGTAGCATTTGCACAAGCTGCGCCATTCCCAAACACTTCCGACTTGATGGACTGAGACAGGCTGTCTAGCGTCACTTCGATCGCCTAGAGTTGGCAGTATTTTCTTCCCATTCGGTCTAAACACCCGTAGGCAATATAATTAAGTATCATATAGATAATAGTAGAATCACTATGAATATTGCCACGACGGCACGTAATCGTCTGTCAACAGTCTACCTATGCTTTCTGACAGACCTAGCTAACGTATGCCACTATTCGATAAAGCCTGCAGCAATCAACCATTATACGTATACTAGAGCGCCACCCGTGCGTTTCGCCAAGGACCTGCTCTGCTGTTAAACACATTTCACCCGTGTAGAAGTAAAAGGCTGATCATATTTACAACAGAGATAACGTCAAACAGCGGCCAGCTGTTTTCTAATAACTATAACCTAACGGCTTTTTCCACAGCGTAGTTCAAACACAGTTTATGATGCAACATAGCTTGAGTACACTGATTCACGAGGGGCAATTTTCATACTGATGGTGTACTAGCGCAGATGAAACTGCTGGCCGCGCTGGCCTGTAAGCGCTAGCGGCGGCGTTGATTTCAACCTTGGATAATGACAAGGAAGTTTCTCCCGTCGGTTTACGATCAACTAAATGCACATTACGCTTTGTAGAAAGGAGTAAATTTTCCTTTAGGGAAAAAAACACCGGGCTAATCGGCTCCATCTTCCCAGAAGGAAACCCTAGCGGCCCACGAAAAATAAGCTAGACCGGATCACAGTAAGGGGCTGTTTTAGCCCAAATGCGTCGATCGGATAGAAAACAAATTGAATATGTGTCCGCTAAACAAGTAAGAGTGCGCTTCTACGTCGTCTCCAGTTTTGAACTATGTACGCAAGGGACGCCTGTTGCCCGCTACGTCTAGGCCGCCACCACTACTAGCTGGCCGGTTGACGGCCCTTTCTCAGTAAGTATGCAGTCAAGCCCTCTCCGATGAGCTGCCCTCTCCATGGCGGTCTTACTTCACACATGCTCAGGTGATCTTTTTGACGTGTCGGTCAGCACTAAAACAACCGAACGCGGACAAAAAGAAATCTGCTGTCCGGGAAGACGTGTCCTGTTACTTCTGTGCATTGATTCTTAATACATCAAGCCAACTCGGACCGGGAAGAAGGCGATTTGTCAATGTGTCCTTCTGACGGAAAACGCGAAAGCAAGTTAAAGTGTTAAAAAAAAAGGGCATAGAAGCTCATTTCGTTACGTGAAGTAAACCGTAATCTTCGTACCGGAAACCTCGCTACAGTCTTAGGCGGCAAGGTGTTATCTCGAAGGGATTTTGCCCATCGTGTGTCGTCACTTCAAGATGTCAACACTTGAATGTCCAAGAGGCCTGCGTCCAGGCCGAAGTCGGCGGCACACTGTAACAGCTTAAAAAGCACTGATTAAACGACGCACCCGTCCATAGTACAGTAGGTCCCTTGCCTTCTTTCTTTCTATATCTATCCCCAAGTAGAGTGGCACTACAATCACTACTGCAATAATTGCGCGTTACTCGTCTCGTGTGTTCGGCATCCATACGTATCTGTTATTTGTCAAAGTGTGCAATTGTTGCAGCCCAGCGAACTGTTGGGTAAAATACTTTTAGTGCACTCTATTGATGAGCTGCTGCTTGCGATGAAATCGACTGAGGAACAAAACGAGTATCAGCGAAAGTGAAAAATGATGCATACGTACCAATAAGCTTTTACAATTGTAACTATTATTTACTCATGCGAGTAGTAGTAATGACTATAGCGTCGTGTCTTGCGCTTCTGACGACTGCCTGAAAAGACCCTCAAATCGGCCTTATCAGTGAGTGACGAAACGACCGTCTGGCCTTACGATAAGCGTCGTGTAGCAAGCGATTTGTTGTGCATCTATCTGATAGTTAGTCATATGATGATTCGAACTGTTGTCAGAGCCTGTCGGTGCGCGACGGAAGTATTTTTGAAGAAACAGGCAACGCGTACTATTGTTGACCAACAAACGGTCATGATTCTAATAAAGTCAGCCTTGGGCCGAGAATAGTACAGGTTGAACGAGGGCAGATAATTCGTTTAGAGACTATCAGACCACTAAAAAACATACTCTTTTACTCGTAGCTAAAAGACAACTGATTCGCTGTGTGTTTGAAGCGACAATCACCCGGGAATACACTCCCGTGCATGCAATTAATTAGAATAGGCGTCAATGTCCTTACTGCTGCCATGAAATCGATCATTGTTACCAGTTTCCTGCTACTGGCGACAACAGCCGTTCAAACCTCCCAAGACATACAATGCGCTTGTGACTCGTCCGGAGTCCCGGACAACTCGGTTTGTCCTACCAGGAAAATGTTCTCAAACGCTAACAAGCACTGCAAGACATGCTCCGGCGCTACCTGCACACGGCTTTCAGGACAATCTTGTGGGGAAAATCTCCATTGCGAAGCTGATTTCGGACTTGCGTGTGATCCACTATTGGCGATCTGCAAAGGTATGTAATCGTATGATTCCAATTTTACGGTTATAAACTCCGCATTCTGATAGCTGTAAACGGTATCGGAGCGATCAAATTTATCTAACATGAGTATAATTTTTTAACTCTGCAAATGAATGGCAGAACGAGAAACTCATAAATTTAATACAAGATACATAGGTGTTCATGTTTCATTTTTGGTCGTATATTATAAATTTATTCTACAGTCAACACCTACTATTCGTGAAATACAAGCCGTAAGCAGTACAGATGGTACGTTGTGTCAAAGAGCCCATCGGTTCAGCTGTGGTACCGAATTAGCTCAGTCGTTCGAATCTTCTTATATGTCAATATATGCGTTTGTTATAGCTGACCATGGAATTAATAACTCCGGCAATAACGGCCGCAACGAAGGCACATTTTGAAATTCAACACAAACATTGAATAGTTCTTGGATCATCAATGGATTCAAACCGAAACGCCCAAGTAATGGTTAGGGCGTGTTTCCCAAAAAGAACTGGGCCAAAAAAATTCACTTAAACTGGTAGTTTGTGTCAATTTGGGCGTATCGTAAAAAGGCGAAAAGACGAGTAATTTCGATGATGTGATGGAACGGACTCGCTGTCAACGGCTCAAAATTGAAATAACATCTACAGTAAATTAATGTTTTTGTACATTAGGGAATTGAAAAAACTAAAGCCTCTCGCACTGGAAAAAACTATGGGCTGTCTCCCGGCGTAAAATCTATTTCTTGACACTGCTAGCCTTATAAAACAGGCAAACTTTAGTGAACCTTGCACGAACCGTTTAAGCAACATTTAACAAAAATAGCTAAAGGGTCTTGCCAAATTTTTACCTAAAACAAACACGTTCCTGTATTAGCTGACAGGTTTCAGTGTTGATTGTGTGCATGGCTGCTTAATGGATAGCACTGGATACTGGTTGAATAATGTGTAACATCATGTTCATTGAAGTGAGCTGAATCACCTTCAATCGGAAAACCGCGTACGCATTACTAAAGCGTGATTTTGCAAATACCCCCAGTAAAGGCAATATGGCCCCTGACTACTTGAAAGGGGGTATCGAAAATTAGCTTTCTGATGAATGATTTTCCTACAAATGCTATTGGAGTAAAAATATATGAAGAACAAGCTCAACTTCTGTTAAACACATGACCGGGCTTATGGCGTCAGGCTAATCTGCCCACACGCTATTGACGGGCAATCTTTTAGAACTTTCAAATGTGTGCCTTATACTTGGCAGGCGCTTTGAACTGTATGGCTTTCGACTATACCTTAGTTCTATGGAAAAAAAAAAAAAAAAAATGGAATACTAATGGTGCGCCTTTCTGTGTGTGGAAAGCGAAATCGGGTGCTCACATGTGGTGCCAATGCTGTGAAAAGCTTCTGAGGACCATACCGTAAATTGATGGCAAGAGTACAGAAAGGCAGAAACGGTCTCGCTTAAACTTTGAACACAATTCACGTTTGGTTGGCTGTCACAGCGAGTACGAACAAAGACCTGTTAAAGCGGAGCAGCAACATGTTTAAAAAACCACCGAATCGTTCTCAGGGACCTCATAGAAAAGGTGCAGGTCTCGCAAGTTAATTTTGATTATTTTATGAGATGATTAGAGGCGTGGCGCAAGAATTGTGTTTGAATTTTGAGCAAATGCAGACTCGTCAAGCCCTGTCGCACGAAAGGCTGGCGTGAAATAATCTAGAAAATCTAGATTGGACATTTATAAGAAGATTGCGAAATGTTTGCAGCTAAAATACGTCTAGACTTTAGCAGAAAAAGTTCTAAGTTCTTCATTAGCTCACAAGTGGCTTCTTACATCGACCTTTCTTCAAGTCGATTCCCGTACATCCTTGACTCCAGCATTCATCACATTTGACTCCTTGCAGTGTCTGCCTCTTGCTTAAGCCCAAAAAAACACCTGGAAGGAGGAAGTTCTTCAATGACTAGGGAAATTAAACAAAAGCGAGATCAGACTGTGGTGTATTTCTATGATAAGGTTTTATTTATAGATAAAACAGGAATTGAAATTAGCGAGCTTTTCTGCGTAAAGGACAGCTAGAACCTGATTTGTGCGGTTGGCCCAAAAATGTTCGATACATTTTGGCCCTGTAGTTGTTGTTCTTGTTGAAGTGAGTCGGGTAATGGAGTTAAAGTGTTTTCTAAGAACCGTGACACTCTAGTGAAAATCATAATCTTTCAGATGTCTGTTTGGATCAACGGCAAAATCTTCTATGTAATATTTATATTTAGCACGAAAACGAATTAGGACATCCATATTGCGGGATCCATATTGCAAACTAATCTTCTCATTCTAGCTTTTTCTGAATAAAAATTTTACTTGAATGAGCGAACAACTGAGATGTATGTTTACGAGTGAAGTTCTGCAACCTAAATGCTAGGCCTCACCCAGCTTCGTGATTGTTTCCGACAGTTACTAGATATTCACAGTTAATAGCTTGCAACTTTAGGGTGTGTACTTACAAAATGTTAACTTTACTAACAGCTATCGAGCTGCTGTTGTCACTCGAGTTTAAATATTTTTATGTAGGATAGTAACTGGCCGTGCTTCATATAACGTTCATCAGAGAATGCTCCAATGATATCGCTATTCTACCCTCATACACAATTTGTTGGGTGTTCAAAACACTAACGTCATCTTGTGTGTAATAAAGAGTGGTACCATTTACGCTTGTGGTTAAACACAGCCTATTTGTCATCCGAATTATTTCGACTTGACCGCGATACGACCTACATAAACGGATATGATTTCAGTCGAGCTGGTACAGGTTCGATATTTTCCTAAAAGGTATTTTAGGACGCGTTAAGGATAATAAAAATGATTCTAATTTCAGTTTAAGAGGAATTAACCGCTTGGCAACAATGTTTTCTAGCAATTTTTCTTTCTCTGGATTGCGATGTAGAAACTTGCCTTCCAGGCGGTGATTTTATGCTCTTTTTTACGACAGCTTGAAGAATAGGGATTTACAAAAGGGCAGCGTGATTTATTATACTAACAGCAAGTGTTATTTAACAGTTACGGATATTAAAAGAAATCCCTTAAAATACTTTTTACGACGACTACACGCTTGTGAAAATAACTGATCCTTCTTTGGCAGTGATGCGGACGCAGCTCTACCCATGGTCATTTTGCCGAAAATATATTTTATCTCTGATTTTTTTTTTACTTATTACCCCTGTTATGAATTCGCTGAAAAGACGTCGTAACAACCTGTGATGCTACCAACTTAACAGAGCGTTCATACACATCACTGACGATCGCTTTTAAAAATATTGCAATTTGGCAAACAAGTACTTGTGTAGAATTTATTTAAAATTAAAATGATGTTCGTAAGTAACTTTTTTATGTACATCTTTATACTACTTACTATGCTATTTTTTTTCCTATTATCATCATCGCTACACATCGCAAGGTAATAACAATTGTTAATTATTTTGAATTAAATTGCTTAATTGAACTTGAGCGCTGGTATTCTAATATAGACTCACCTAACGTCGGTACATTTTAACTTTGCACGTCACACAAATCAAGCCTTGAATCAAACTTCGAACTTCAATTACGTATTTATGAATTGGCCTCACAGACGAGTGCAGACTGGGATACAGTTAAACATCAACAATATTGGGCAACATTTACCGTAAATAACAAAACGTATGTACTGTCAGCCGTATCATAGGCACATAGTGCAACTCAGTGTAGTACAACGTCGTTTATTATGTTGCCATTATTAACGCTGCCGTGCACAGTTTTGGGATCTTGTGTGCGTGTGTCGTATAGCATTGTTGTGGCTGTTCATTAGAGCAGACTCAGCTGAAAACAGAAATTGTGTACATCCTCAGCGTGTGGGTTTCGTGGCCGACCCTTTAAAAACATCATCCATCTGAACGGATACAATCGTCCCCTGTCGTCGCCGTCGCTTTTCGTCAACACTTTTAGCTCTCAACTGCCGGCAACTGGCCAACGGCAGGCCCAGAAGCCTTTTGATTGACTGACTGAAGGACTAAGCGGGTAAAAGTTATGAGACAGGAAGGACAATGCAGTGAAATTCTGTAGGCAGTTATGAGTTCAGATTAAAGAGGCAATTGTTTACAACAAAGACTGTGTTCCTTGCGCGCGGTGCAACACCTAGAACAACAGTGCACAATCAGCAGACGAAAGAAATGGAAGAACGGTGCCCACAGCAAGAAATAGATACTGAGGCCACGTACCTGGGCTCTAACTTTCTACCAGAGCTCTTTCACAGGGCGTACGCACACAAGCATATAACATTCAATCAAACAAGCCACACGTAATAGTCGATCGGTCAAAAGACGAAATGTAGCATCGTTTGTTTGACCAGTAATTCCGCCAGCCTTGTTCCGCATGTTCGAGTGGGTCTGAGAAGTCATTTGTTATCCGACGGAAGATGAGAGGCCGTTCAGTAAACGTGGTCTCCCATTAGCGCATCTCACGTGTATATATGTGTACGAGAATGCGCGCGAACGGGCCTTTAAACGAACAAGACTCTGAGCGGTCAGGAGACCCCGAAATATTATGGAAGAAGTCTGTTGATAGAGTTACTGTCGCCTAAAGAAAACAGGTAGCAGCCAGAGTGTCGAAACGGAATTCCCTCATGACTTCACCAATGGGTACATCGGCGGAAGCACGTAAGGCTGAAGCCATGAATTGGAGAAATGGCTGGGTGACCATTCCACATCAGTTCTTTGTTTTGTTTTCTTAAATACACATGTTCTACGTATACGTATACGATCACGTATATCGTAAATGAACCCTGTGACATGGCTGTATTTGTGCAAATAACTGATGATCTATCAAATAACTATCGATTCACCCAGACAGCTAAAACCAGACCGAGTGTTTTTAACGGCCGTTACACCTCAAATTTCGGTCTTCATCTAACCTTATATATGGTACGCAATGCTTTTGTGGATCAATGCTGGGGAAAAACTGTACCTTTCATCCCTCATGGAAAACGAAGTGCCTATTCTCAAGTTGTTAGCGAGCTATCCGGGTGAGAGGAGCTGGATTTCAGCAAGTAACATTACCGTAACGTTTATGGAATACATCCGTTAGTAAAGTAAAAGAAAGAAAATACATTCGACTTAGGTTTTTTTTTATGTATTTAACGTATGTGTGTGTTACAATCGATTGTAACTACCAGAAACCCGACACATAAAAATGGCTACCAATAGCTCCTAATAAACGCCTGTTAATAACAGCGTTGCACCGGTTTGTAAAATGATTCAGACATACATTTGATGCGCCAGGACGGGTACATTCAAGACACAACAGTGTATGGACGAGGGCCGCTATAAACCCTAACAGCACTTAAAGACCACTTGAGATAAGCACGTTACGCCTGTCAGAGAAGATTCTTCCGATGCAGACCAAATATCTTCGAGGTAAAGCCAGCGACCTGCCCGGTATAACTTCGCATCTAGGTAAATTTACCTGCCCGCCGTCAAGGCCACTCTGCTAACAATCGGGCATGCATATACACGTATGCGATATGTTGGCCATTCTACGTACGTGAGATTTAGAAAATAAGTCACAGCGAATTGTTATACTAATGATCGGCAAGCTATCGGCGACCAGTGACACCGTACAGTGACTCCAAGTGATGTCATCTAGATACACTTTCAGTCGTCCTCATTGCTGGCAAGCGGATTACTTGATTCTATAACGTAGCAGGTAATCATGTAGCAAGCAACCTCGAGTCAGCTCGAGTGTCGAGACCGCTAAACATTGAGATCTTCCAGGTTTTTGATGAATTTGAAATTATAGGAACTATGCAAATCGACCCTTAGATCATACAATTGAAGTGTCTTTGCCTGAGTAGCGCTTGCGGCCCAACATCTTGAAAAACCCATTTAGAATAATGAATCTGTCGTTCGTTAGTAGCTAGCTTAATTGATCGAGCTAGACGACATCTCAAGAGAAATCTAACGATTGTTCATTTTGATCTGCATGTTTACGTCGACGTGCTTACTGGAGACGACTCTTTTGTTGGACAGTTCATCTACATCTCTGTGTGATCTTAGGCAGAAGTTCAGTTGTTTTTATATGTGGGATTTAATAATGTTTCATAGATCCTGGGGGGTTGGGGTCCGAATGATTTCTCTAGTGAAAATTCTTAAAACGAGAGAACTATAGCATTTCCGCATTCGAAATCAAGGTCGGGAAGACACACACGTTGTACAAAGTACGGTAGGTGCTTTTCGTGCACATCGATAGAACCAGAATGAACAGCAAAGAGGTTCTGAATCACATGGATCAGTATTTTTTTTAGTTACTGGCATGAACTAATGACTTTAATAATGGAAAGAACTTGTTTTTTTCCACTGTGAAGTATTTCTCGTGTGTGAGTTCGGTCACTTGACTGCTATATGAAATTAAGCTAAACATTTAAAAACACAAATTACTATACTTTTTTTTTTTATTCGTCGCACAAGTTTTGCTTCTTGAAGCTGATCTGCCAGCGGGTAGTCTAAAGAATGCTGTCAAAATAGGTACAACGCATTCACGAATGAACCTATTCAATATAGGACGGTCTGCAGTTCAAACTTTGCTGATACGGTTTACAATAATAGTAAACCTGGTTACTGAAAAGAAGTGTTTAGTGCTTCATATTGTCTACCACCAATTCGAAGTCAAATTTTCGAGTGGCGATGGCACCTACAAATAGGAGTTGATTAACCAAAGAAAGCCCGTTTTGGTTTGACGGTAGACAAAAGCTGAATGTTTGCAAGCAACAAAAAAACTAAAGAATAACGAAGAGAGAGAGCACTTTCGTTTTTGTCACCCCCGCGTGCCCCATAGCAGCAGCAACGCTTTTATCGGCGTCTTGTTTAGACGTCGCCGAAACTGTAGACATTGCCTTTTCCTGCTGCAGTGATTTAGCGGTTCTCATCGATAGTCTCGATAATGAACCTTTTCTTTCGTCCCCACGTAAAACCCGTTAATGATGGCGACCATGATAGAATGGTATAAGCCGCCATCTCCAGATAGCTCCACTGAAGAATATTGACAGCGTAAAGGATACAGAAAAGGCAATAATCGAAGGTTAACAACGCATCCCATATATGTTTAACGAGGAACACTTATGCTGATCTCTGAACGATAGTCCGGCGAACACCAAACCAAACTCCTGCTCGCTTTTCATAGATCAAGTTAATTGCTTCCTGATAAACACTAAAGGCAATCAACCTGGCTTAAAGACCAGGTAGAAAAGTTGTGTCAATCAAACGAAGATTGCCCGTATTTCGTTGTATAGGCGTCGTTAACGGATACTAAGGAACGGGAGGTTGCTGACGACGTGATCATTGCCCACTACTTACAATCATCATTGTTTTTACCATCATTAATCAGTATCGTAGTTGCCACTGGCAATAGTCTATCATAATCGTAGCGTACCAGTACTCTTCGCGGTATCTACGCGTATGCTTACGTATGTTCGTCATCAAGCGTCTTGGGTTGAACGTGCCGCTTGACAGGACCCAAAGGAAAAAACGAAACAATTGATTAAGGCAGGTGCTAGGAAAAAAAAAGAGAAAAACGCCAGACTGAAACAACCGATAGACAAACAAGCATCTCCACAATGGAATGATAGAATACAGAATTAATTCAAATAGCCCATCGTCATCTTGGCGTTGGGCAAACGAGCCTGATGTTTATCCAAATAATAACAGTGAGAGCAACGTCGGATCACCTTGTGTCGACTAGCGACGTATTTATAAACACTCCAATGGATGCCAGACAGACGCCTGCAACTGCTGTTACTATTACGCACTGGTATTATGTTGCATGTGGCGGTCGCAAGGAAAGCAGAAAAACTTGGCCGCCGCCACCGTCAGTATCTTTACATTAGCGCTTTTAGCAGCACGACGGCACTGCGTTATTTGCGATCGAATTCCGTCAAAATATGACCTACAAATAAGGTTTAGGTCTAGTGCTCGCAAGTGTATAATGGTGGTGCTGGTGCTGCCGCCGCCGTTGCCGCCGCCGCCCCCCGCCCCTACTGCTCAAGCGTGATGTCGTTGTTACGTTACGGAATGCGATACCGCTCGTATGGTGGGGGCGAGCGATTGGGTCGTATTACAGCAAAGGTGATATCAACAACAAAAACGACGATGATAACGAGTAAGCGCTGCGAATTCGCTTCGCGCGTCCCCTATCCGCCTATCCAGCTCGAAGCATCCATCTCGACTCGACACATTGAGCCGTTGTTATGGTCCCATATAGAGCAAAGATAGCAGAGCTATTATAGACACTATATGATACATTGCTGGGGCATGTTTATTATACCCTTTCGACAAAATCAGGAAGGGAAACGCAGTGATTTGGCAGAGAATCGTCCCAGCAACGTCAGCCATCGTCATCATCATTCGCAATTAAAAACAAAACAATAACATCAAAGATATGATCGGCTACCTAATTTATACTTAATGTTGCACAACTGACATAACCTAAACTTGGGAGCCTTATATAATAGGGCTGCCAGTACTATAAATTCGAATACATTATACTTATCACATTCAATATGGGATAATACTCAATAAAAGGCTGTATTTGCTCTAAGGTAACCAGAAATTTCGATGCAACTAATAAGGGACGATTCGTCAACGTGGCGGCGCGAAGCCGTAGAACTTTTAAGATTTACAAGAGGCGAATTTATGTTGCCGAAACGCTACGAATTAATAAATAGAGATAAAGGAAAATTTTCGCTGTAAAATTTCCTATAGATGGCGATTGCCACTAATTGTTCAATTACTCTTTCTACTTCATGAACCAAGTAGATACGTTCATTTCAGCAGGTCCATCTTTTAAGCACCCATTGTTCAAGCCATCTGTCAATATATATATATATATATATATGTTTGCAAGCATATTTATCTATTCAGATCACAAACAGATGATGTCTACGAACAGATATAACTCGTTATAAATCTTTTTCTTTTTAAAGTGTTATCTAAGTTTCTACCAAGTTCCAAATTCAGTCACTAAGTTCCTAGGTAATAATTTTGCCAATTCAGTGAGCAATACCTTATTCTCTTTGATAGCGGCTCTGTTACTGCTGTCAATTAACTTTACTCTTCACAGTAGGGAAATCGTATTGATTAGATAGACTAATTTCTATAGAAGTGATGACGGTAAAAACAGCATTCCTACTCATAGATTCAGTAACCAGCAGTAATAACAGTCATAGTATGGTGATAAGTCTCATCAGTGTCACAAGAATGGAATACCATCATTCGGCCGCTGATTCGCACCGGCTAACGTAAAAAGTAGTCACCAATGGCTGTCACCAATGTTTCTAAAAATTTTATCTCTCCTTACGCGCTCATATTTTATCCGCCGGTTGATTGTTCCGTCGAGTGGTCAAAATAGCAGCAACAGGACGAAATGGCTGATGATGATTATGGAAGGACGTTCGGCTATCCCCACGAGCGGTCAACGAAGGGTCAGTCGATTCTTTTTCCATCATTATTGTCGTGGGTACCATTTAAAGGATGGCGGTTTCTCGCGCAAGCTGGGGCTATGGATCGAGTGCCCCTGGGCATAGCAATTGCTTGATAAGCGCAAAGACAAAGAAAGACATCTTTCCTTTAGCATGTATTGTAAATCTGCCGCTCAGTTTGTGTGCGTGAATTAATTTTAGCTACTTTAGAATAGCCGTGATCAAGCACTGGCAGCTGTTCTAGTCAAAGTGTCAATCCTGCTAAAAATAGACACGAAGAAAAAAGAGTGAAGAGAGGACAGGCTCACCGCAAGGGTTGCCTTGCTTGCCAATTGAAGAAAGATCGTTAAATTCAGTTAATAGAAATGTTATTTTAATTGTCATTTTTGAAATTTACGTTTTTGAAAACGAAAGCGCCCACAGTAAGTAACCGAATTCGTTAAATGTTAATGTAAATTCGTAAGAAAAAGCTGCTTTAAATAAAGCGCTCAGCGAATCCTATTGGATTCGAGCTCAACTCGTAATAGAACCTACCGGGTTCGTAAGCGAATTCTTATCTAATGGAATTTATCTTGGCTATAGGAATTAAACGAAGTGTATAATCTTATTCTTTGGACAAAAGTGACGGGCATCAAGACAACATGGTGGGTAGTTCAAGATAACTACAGTTACATCATAAAGCTAGAAATACCAGGAAAAGCATCGACTGACATTGTGAAAATGGCTAACGAGGAGATTCCAAAACAACCCTTCTTTTTATATTGTACGCTTTCCTTGACAGATATCTATGGTGTCAGCGTCGACGATTTTCAAATTGAAACAGATCTTAGGAAAATAAAATATATAAAGATACGGTTTTTTTTTTTTTTATCACCGAACGCTAGTTCTATGACAGTCGGAATATGTCGACTATATATATCCTCAATGAATTCCATGCGCTTTCGCCATATATCGGCCATGCAGGTCTCTTTCGTTTGACTGACCTAAACAAACCAGTTCGTGTTTTCCATTCCCGCAGCCAAATATTATGGAAAACACAAACTGCTACTTGATCCATAACGCGAAACACAATCCTATAATATATTGGCATTCATTGATTGTTAGTGTACTAGAATACTCTTTGCCGTTCCTATAGACGTTTGGTGAAAACTCTCGAATATAAGAAGAGCTCACGTTAAATTATTGAAACTCAGAGCATGGGGAAGCTCAACCCATACGTGATGATGTCGACATAATGTCCTGATTTATCTATCTTTTGTCACTGTTTGCTGTAACTTTAGCGCCAGGTTCTGAGCGTCAGTAGCCAAAACAGACAAGCAAGCGATGGCAATAAAAAATTGTAACACAGCAGAAAGTTACTACCACAACTATTGCTCCTGTCCTGTTCCCTAAAACAGTTGAGCAATGGTTATGATGATGAACATTATGTAATAGTAATATGGGGACGCAAGAAGTTGAAAGCATACGACAACGATCTATCTGCCCGTTATTTAGATGTGGAATAAACCGATCGTACAAGATAAGCGATTAATTTTACATAAATGCACATTAAATCGAAGCTAGAATTGCTTTGATTCAGGTCTAAAAGAAGCAGGTTCATAAATAATTTATGAATACCTGATTACATCATAAGAAAATGTTAATATTTGTTGGCTGGCGATTTTATAATGTACTAATTTTGCCCTCACGTACATTCTAACCAGAAATGTTAATCAGGTTAAGATAGTTCATTTCTATACGAGTGAGAATATCTGCTTAATGAATAGGCCCGGGTCGGAAAGACAAAGAACAATAGGGTGTGCGTACTCTTCGATAGTGAGAAGTATCGCTTTTTGTTATAACGGACATAGTAACTGAAACAGCTACGGTTATAAAAGTCTATTCTAATAATTTCAATATACAACATGGCTAAAAATCCAAACAACAACAACATAGCATAGAATTTTTTTTCGTCAACAAGGCATATTGCACTCAGGCCTAATTGACAATTACGTGCGAAATATGGTCACGAACCATTGCAAACATGTGTCTCAATGGACAAAGTCGTGTGGGACAACTCCGATTGCATAGATCGCTCTCATTGTTAAAGCGTCTCTAAGTGTGAGCCATTTTTTGCCAATTCAATCATATCTGATAACTGTATGATAAATATAACGTTTAACAAAAATCAACAACAGATTCAAGTATCTGAGAACTCTTCTCGAAGGCTATTTGTGTGGGCATTTTCAATAATTAGCATCATCGTCAGACTGTGACGCTCGGCAACTGCCACAAAACGAACGTGGAACGCGTTCGTTATGTCGTCTGCGTCTGCACATGCTCAGATGGAGCTGAGAATGACGCGCGATATTCAAACAACAATTGCACAATCGAAGACCGCTGCGTCCAACGATTTGTCTTTTATTTGAATGTAATAATATCCTCGCACATATAAAAATCAATAGTAGCTTCGTTCTTTTTCGTGGTTGTACATCGCACAGATCGCGTCGACCGCGTCCAACAGAGCGATCGAGCTGGTCTTTTTGTTACCATTTCCTCGCCCATAAGCTTTTCCGTCATTGTTTCTTATCTCTGCGTGTGTGATACATCACTTTTATAGGTACTCGTATAGACAAACACATTCTACGGCGGCGTACAAAAAGTAACGAGTTCAAGCTATACACAAGTGATATGTTGCTATAGACAACCTAATGTATGGCTATCATGGATATTCTTTCGAAAACTTTTCCCCCGTAAAGCTCAATGTTACGAGAGATCCAATCGTGGTCAGCGGACTTTAGCGTTATGTAGAAGACCTTACACAAACGCCGCGCGATTATTGTACTACCAAACCCGCCTATGGTTCTAGTATCAGGGAAGAACAAACATTTGCTTTTCGTAACTATTTTCATCTCTCCTAGTGGCCTATGCATGCTAACAAACCTGCTGTCAGTCTCTCAACTTTTTTTGCTTGCTGTTTATTATAGTAGTATGTGTTGTATTGAGTCTATGGCATTTGCAATAAACAGAATAGAACATGTGACAGTCCCGCAGGACTAAAACAGAGACCCCTTCGAAAGAAAGTATTCAACCGAAGCTGATCTTTTTGCCTCTGTTCAAGACAAAGGTGAGAATGGGACAATAATATGAATAGCTAGAGTCGCCTAAACTTTGCTACGATTTCCATTTTCGCCCGAAGGGAAGAAGCGAAAAAACACAACAAGTGCATGATAAAAGGGGTTCGTGTCAGGGCGGGGGGGAGAGGATGGCGGAAGGGGAGGCATCGGCAAGCGGCGAGGATCGTAAATGCTAAACGCGAGTGGGAAGGTCCAGGAGCCACTGGTCGCCGACGCCTGATAATAGACAATCTCATGTGAACCGATCGTCAAGAACGCAACAACATAAACAAGACTTGCCTGTACACAACAAAGGGATTTACGTAAGATCTCTTAGAAAAAGTTTCCTAGTGAAGACAATATCAGTATATTTTTGAAACACGACGCCGAAATAATGAAGGTAGCAATATTACATCGTCAAAAATATTTAAGTACTATATGGTAATATGAGTGAAGCGTCTACAATGCTTATTTAGTGCTACCGTCAGCTAGGGTATCCGATCGCTTGCAGTGAGCTTGACTATATAAATATACTATTTCTCCTAATAAACATTGTTTACTAATGTATGTGAACTAATTAAACTTTTTTTCCACTTATAACATCCATGAAGTGATAGATATAATGTGGATCTTGCCCTGGATCTGTGTGGGGCGCACCTCTGGCGTAGTTGGCAAGCATTAAGTAGATTTGTTGGTGAGCATCTATCATGCAATAGAAGAACGTTCTGATCTAAATGTTCGACTTTGAAAGGCGTAAATATGTACTTATGCGTATGAGGAGGTGCTCACAAGCTCGTGCGCAATACTTCGAGAGGCAAAACATATTGCTTTCTTTTTTTCATAAACCTGATGTAAAATTCGCTTGGACTCGTTCCATACCCTATCCAAGCGGGCTAAATAATTTACTAACAACGATGTAATAGAATCAGCGTTTAAAGATGCGGTGCGCGATTGAAATGGAACTTTTTCAATGAACTTGTTAATAAGGCGTCGTTCTACAGGACAGAAACGTAGAATAATATCTGTTCTGTAAGAATCGCTGGCTTGGCGATAGGATCGGTTAAGTAAATCAGTACAAAAAAACACTTACAATTCTTTAAATCTATTCGCATCTTAATACTGCGGATAAATGTTTAACGGCAATACAACAACCGATACTGCTTTGACTGTGAATAAGACAGGCGTTTAACGCTTAAGCCTCGGTACGCATTAACTATACAGGTTTACTCCGAAATAAGGTACATATGTATAATAGAATATGACTACCTAGGATTACTGAGGAAATGACAGTACCTGTATCGAATTATGACTGATTTTGCCTATTTGATCTTGTTCTGAAGTGCGTCACGTAAATACGCAATATAGATAACGGGAAAATTACATTATTCGATGATGTCTATAAATAGTAATCACTGAGGGCGTTCTAATCTAGTTGACTTCATCATTACACTCGTTTGAATAGACCAGACGATTTTAGCGCAACGTACGGATTCAAGGTATAGCCATGGTTGATCGATGATGTCTATCGTAACTAATAACTACGTCGTTAATCTCCGTAACTTTTTGGTTCCGTAATTTTTAACTTCAATCCACTGTTGCTTGATTACCACACATGAAGCCCGTAGCAAGTACCATATCATACCTACGAGTATCTGAATACTCGTAGGTACGATATGGGACAGTTGAGACATAGAACGAGAGTCAACATGCGGGAAACAGCATCGCAACTATATCCTGTGAAAAATACGTATTAATGAATCGATCCAAAGCTACTTCATATTACCTGTCGCTTATTGCGAGCAAGCAAGCTTTTCTTTTAAATCCATCTTGACCTACCTTGGTTGGTGCCATCACGTTTTTGTTTTTACCGATTATTTGTATAGGTATGTGTATCAGTCGCATCTGCATTTGTCTTTTCGGTAATTGTGGATACTTTGTATTACCGACATCTAGCTATTTTTGGCTCGGTCATATCGTCAGGTTCAAGGACGTCTTAGAATAAATCATATTACCGCATACTTAGACCTAGGTTTATCAAAACGTGAGGTAGGAGTGTGTGTGTGTGTCTACGCTCCATCTTGTATTAGGCAGGAGAACGTCATAAAACTGCGTTCAAAGCATGCCGATTCTCACGGACGGGAATTAAACGGTTGGCTTTAATTCAATTACTACCGTTAGAACGGCCAGTGGCGAGGCGACAAGTGATGGCACGATTGTAAACTGAATAATTGTTTCTAGAAGTATTTTGTTTAATTTTTTCTTATACGACTCTTGTGATGGTCCTAAGGATGGTGATTATTATTATTATTAAAACGGAACTCAGAGGCGTACTGCTCCTTGTCCCAGTCCAGAAAACGAGATAAATCGAAGCTCGATTATCATATCTCTATTGTACATAGATAGAAGACATGTCTATAATTTGTTCGTATAGACTACGAAGGATTCACGAGATTGTGCGAAAGTGGCATGCATTGCCGCCGTTGACGTCCAGTCCTCTCAGCCTGTGCTTCTGCTACCATGCTGCAGGCTCCCTTGCTACTGCTGATGCTACACCGTGGCCGTATAGAAGCGACAGCTCTGTCGTCGTCATTAAGCGTTATCCTCTTTTTGAATATGTGACGATTCTAAATACATGTTATGTATCGTGTTCGTGGTTGTGTACTAGGCTTATGTGACGTCTTATAAGCGATTAGGTCCTCTTATTCGTATGGTCCTCAATTTCGTACCTATTTTTAATATGTGCACGGCGCGCTCTTGTAGGTTTTACGTTTTCGCCATTCCACCAAACGTCTGTCTCTGCTCGTATTTGACGCTAGACCATCATATGTCCATAAGATTAGCAGATAAGTACATTATCCACTACGTTATCACGACACACGGCTAGGTGAATGCACTTGCCCACAGGGGTCAAAAGACTCAAAAAACTTAAGCCGACATGTCTTCCTAATCCTCTGATTTCTTCTATGATACGAAGTGTAATTTACCTGTTGGGCATCTAGCAGCACGTACAGACTCTCGTGCACTTGATCCGAAGCTCAGGCTGACGATATTCGTTAACCAGTTAAATAGAGAAAACGGGCCTTCATATTACGCTCGCCTTCGCCAGGTGGGCTTCTCCGCGGCTCGATGGCTAGATTCCGAAGGATTTTATAATGATACGAGATGTTCAGGCTACAGCAATGTGGGTGCCCCGCAAAAAATCTAGTCGTACCGTACAATTGAAACCCATCTGTAGTTAAGGCTTAGCAAACAGCAGCGGTGGTTTTATTATCTATGAGGCTAAAGATCACTCGATCGAATGCTCGCTAATCCTAAACGAATTCGAATTTGGCGGACATAATGATCATAAACAGACAGTGCTTTTATCAAACTTTAGACGTAGACGGTTCAAAAGTGATACATTGGTAGAAAAGTTTCTTTGGTGGCCGCTTCTATGCTCTAACGCATATAATTAAGTACTTTTATATAATTAGTCGGAAAGAAATTAGTCCCCGCTGTCTATGAGAAATGCTATATCTATGTTATAACTATATTTGTTCGTTCAGGCCTGTAATAGGTATATTGTAGTTTGCTTCGTGAAAACACAGAAATCTAATGTCAATCGTTAGTGTTTTGCGTGAATTTTACAAAGTAATTATACTCTGGTTTGCTTCAACCTCTTCTCTTTCTATCTATGGAAATAGTTTGCAGAAGCTTTGCGGTGTTCCTGCCCATAAAAACCATTGTGCCTTATGGACCAAGAGTAAACTTCATTGCTAACAAGGTTTGCTACAAACCTATTTTTTGCTTAATGTATTTTTTGATCGAACGCATTTTACCGTCGTCGTCGTCTTCTTATCTCCGTAGCTGTCATTCCCAAAAATTGACGTCGTTATGGAGATGATTTTTTTGTTCGTAAACTTTTACCAACATTTACTTAACGTGACCAACGTTGGCAACATCCGGTGCTACAGAAATGAAGAGATATACCGGTCTATTCGATAAAGACGTTTCTATTAAGTGGCCGAAATAGGTCCACCGTACTTCATGAATTTTTGAGAGAGCGTCAGTTTAAGCATACCTATGTTATTTACGTATGTAGTCCCACAAGGCAGAGGTTATATGGGTCAGCAATGATTTCGTTCACAGGACTATATTTTTCAACAAAGCTTCCCGTCTTTCTAGAACGGGGCCTGATTATAGTTCAAGAAGCCGATTTAGCATAGACTCATAGGAAATTCTGTTGCGCAGTACGAAGCCGGCTCTTAGGAATAGTGGCATTTTCTTTAAGAAGATAAAGAAAATTAATGTGATTGGACCAAGGTCTGAGTAACTACTATAGTCATACATGATTCTGGTACAAACAGCCGTGAATATCCGCAATGTGGTGCGCACGTTAGCAGTATTTTCCTGGCCGAAAAATACGTTACGCCAACAATGCTGTGAACATTTTTTTTTGACAGCGGCGACATACGGTACAACGAGTGCGAAACTCCAATGATTTCAGTTAAATAGGTACATATATACATTCCTATTAAGCTTAGTTTTGGTCTGCGGCTATTTAATTTTACCAATTTTTCTGTAAAATTAAAATCGGCATCGTTCGATGCGATCTGCACTCGAAATGCGGTAGTCGAACATATGTGTTGAAGCTAGCGCGTTTTAGCTAGGTATATTTCTTAAGGTTTGTTTTTAAATAAGATACATCTTTGTTTTTTTTTCTCTCTATCTACAAATAACTTGTCGAGAGTGCGCGTCACGCTTCTTCACGGTCTTGTAATATCGTTCCAGTATAGCTCAATAATGCTACTTACAAAAAGTTCCAAAGGAATAAAGTTTTGGGCTGATAGTTAGCCAAACATTTCAAGCATACAGAGGCTCTAAACTCCCAAAAAGTTCAAAAGGTGCAAAAGTTTCAAAACAGCTAACCGTTAGAGCTTATCTATTCGATCCAATTGCCAATTGATATTCCCCTCCCTAAGATGACCGCTGATTTCTGTAGGAAAAACCTAAGTGTATCAAAAAAAGGCTTTTTAAGCCACTGTGCTTAATTTGCAAGCTTGTTCAATCTAAATCCTATTCTTAGAAACCTATTGATCTGCCTCACAAAAGATTTCCCGAGATTTTTCAAAAATCGCATGAAAACCAGCAATAACATAGACCGTTAACAAATTAACAATCTGCCTTCTTAAAATGAATTTCACTTTATTTACGTACATTAATTCAACATCGAGATATGTAACTATTTCCTCAATTTAACGTAACCAAAATAATAACGTCGTTATTTTTAGAGTATCGTTTCTACTATTTTTACAAAACTTTAATTATACAGTTAATTATTATTATTTTCTAATCGCCCAATTAAAGTGATTTTACATGAAGTAGTTAAAGACTGAGCCAAATATTGGGTTCTTACGTTCGTGCAATGCGGAGGAATTGGGTAATAGCCAATATTCGCCCAAATTACAAAAAGGACACGCGTGTCGTTTTATTAAGAAAAAAGGAAAAAAAAAACTGACTCTTTTGCAATATCAGTAGTAAATGCCTGTGAACCAGCCCGCTGAGGCTTTTCCTGACTTGATCGCGCCACTCCGTTTAGGCTGTCCTAAAAAGGAGATGAAAGACTTGAATGATGTTGCTTGTTTATGAACTGCGTCTGCATGAAAACAGGTATTTGGATGTGCCGACAGAGGCATCTAGGACATACGCGTCTATCTATTGCGATTACGATGGACTACGCTTGCCAGCTACGAATGAAAGACAGCGTACTTTGCTTTAATATTTCCCCTCATTTAGAGGACATAAGAAGTTCAGTGAAGAAGAAGTCGAGCAATTGCATGTATTACTGCATCAAATCTAGCTAGCATCGTCCAAGAGATGTCCTTGCACCATTTTGTTTGGTTAGAGCGAGTTTCCCATTGTGTTCGAAGCGTCTCGGTGCATAGAAGGATACGTATGCCTAGTCAATGGTCGCGTCCTTAGTTGCAGTGGGGTGAGCCGTCAGGTTGGAGTAACTAAAACTAGCTTATAACTGCGGTAAGGCCGTATCCGACACTAAGTAAAACCTAATGTTTGCTCATGTATCAAAAACGCGTGTCCTATTTTAGTTATAATGAACTTATAATTGTATTTCAGAAGAATGAATCTAATACAAGGGACAAGGGACGCACGTGTGCCCGCTGTGACGGTTCAGTGAAATGTTTGTTGATTTAAAATCCTTGAAATTGTTTTGAGACAACTGGAAACGGTCTGCATACACTGGACGATCATTAGAGGGGACAGATGATTGTGTGACTCGTATCAATTAGCTCTTAAATTGGGTTTCTGTAAATGAAAAACTCGTTTACGTTCTCGATTTTTCTAACGTAGTCGGTCGTTTAGTTGACATCGCCTGATACCGGGCTATTATTATTACAAGGATATAATTATCTTCTTCACACAATAGGTCATCGGTGTACCTATGTATGTAATGCGTACCTAACGTAGTACCCATTCGTACCCAGACGATATCCCGGCGAGAGAAATATACATTTTCATTCCAGTTGGTCGTTGGACGTAGAATGGCAATTTGCTAGTTTTGTAATTATCAGGGATTGTAGCTGGATTGTTTTTCTCGAAGGAACTATAGAGGAACCTTTATGCCCTCCTATAATAAAGAAACGATTTATAGTTATTTGTAAATAGTCACAAAAGGTTCATTTTGTGTTGGGCGTCGAGAATAATTTCTTCTATATGTCATATATAGGCTCAAGTCAGGATCACATCTCCATCAATATATTACAACTCCTATCAAAATCATAGCCCTATACAATAGCTCTATAGCCTTAACAATGTTTCTCTCTCCAGATGTACGAATCGGCACTTCTGACGGAACGTAGAAAATGTCTAGCTTAATATTGACAGAAGGAAAAATCTCGGTTCCGGACAACCGTTGGCGAAAATTTTGACAATGCCTCGAACCAATATACGTGGCGCATATACAAAAATGCCACCAGTAAATAGGCGAATATTAACACAAATAAGAACGTGAAAAGTTGTAAGCCCTCCTTTGACATATGTGTGTGTGTGTGTGTGTGTGTGTGTGTGTATATAGGACGTCCCTGCGTTCGCCTATGTGCCGTTCCTTTTCGTGCTTTCTTTCTTTCTATCAGATATTTTGTCATCTCCTTATCTGAAGCTTTCCTAGGGTAAATAAACACCGCAGTTTCCCTACTGCCTCCTTTTTGATTTATCTATTTATCATCGGTGCGAGTTCCCGGCCTCCATACGGCAGTGGCCTAGTCAGAGGGTCGCTATAGCACGCGATAGTATTCTGTTATGATTATTAGCCTCAAATATTGTCGCCGTGCAACCCACTGTAGTGAGCGGCTATGGCATGTACGTTCATGCCGAACGGCGTCACTGAGTAAACGATTACCTTCTTTTCGATGAATGAACATTACCAATAAACAACGTGCCGGGTCAAGTTTATCCAGCATCGAATAGGTCAACAGCGAGAACCTTGCTAGCTAGCGCATATCAGCTGTTTCAAGCGAGCTGACTCGGCCTGCCTTTCTGTCGTTGGTTGACGCAGTCCCTCTTTCGAAAAGGCAAAGAAAAATCAAGGACACGTACCACGCAACCGCCGTGAGCGTTACCTCATTACACGTTAGTCTGGCCCAGCGCATAATTGACACTATTAGCTCATTGAACCCGAGCTCATGCGGTTCGGTCGCTTTTCAGCTTGGCCGTATCGGTAGCTATGCAATGTATTAAGACAAACGGAGCCGCTATTGTCGAATCCTTTCAGATACTGCTTCAATACATATTCTTTCAATACATACTATTCCATCGCCAACAGGCAGCTGGAATGAGTCGTTCGAGCTTTCCGTGTACAGTTCAACGTATCATTATACCACGTCTACAGATACAGTATCGTCTCATAACGTACTGCTGCGCTGGATAGCCCACGATTGTTGTTCGAAGAATGTGTCGGCTTGTGTAAGTCTCCTTCTTTCAGTATTTGTCATTATCATTGTATGATGCAGTGTAGTTAAACTGTACTTTACAAGGCAGTGTCTCGATCGTCGCCAGCAGCGGCGTCCTCAACACGGAGGGCGGCTTCTGTTCAGATGTAATATGGGAAGTTTATGAGGAGGTGGGTAGGCTATTCGGTGGCGATTCCTGCTGCTGATTTCGGCCTAGAGCCGCCTCTCGCTGTCCTGCTCGTTCGACTTAAGAAGGCCAGATTGTATCGCCATTTAATCTGCAGATTATGGCCATTCTCAGTTGTTTCTATTTCTTATTTTTACGATATACACTTAACAACATATGAAACTTCATTGTTTCTTGGCAGGCTAATGAAAGCTGCTTTATTTATTTGTAGGCGGTGAATCAATTGGATGCTTCTCTAAAAGACTACATCAGATGCTTGCTAGGTCACAAAGCACTGAACGGTTGTCAAATGAGTTGTTGTGATGATTATGGAGAATCTGTACGGGACCTCTATGAGTTCTATGTAAACAGAATGAATAGATGGATTCATAATGGCATTGACATACCAAATAACACACGATGAAAATGAGAACGCACGACGTAGGAATGGTCTAGCGGCAGGGCAAGGCGGACAGGTCGGTACGAGTCAAATATAGTCTAAAAGACTATACTCTTACCATCCGATAAGTGCCTGAAGCATAATCGAACAAGTGTAATCTTGCGCAGCACATTTCATAATGCTGCGTGTCTAGAACCCAGCTCAGAATGGATCGATTCATTAGTAAAGACACTTTGATTCCAAAGTAACAAATACTACTGACTGGACCAGCATGGCGTAACGCGCATAGGCTTAATTGACGTAAAGCAAGTGAGTTGATATTAACAACAGTTGTTTTCCACCGTTATCCGACTATGGACAAGAACTGGATTGTGCCGGGGCGCCAGCGTCTGAAATTTGCGAGATTTTGCGCACAAAGATTTGCGATTTTCAGTACATTCATCGGTCGTTATATATCGCGGTAGATGTCGAAATAGGCTAAACAGTGTGTCGCGCATCAGCCGCAGATTAGTCCACGCAGTGGCAGTTGTTCGAAACGAAAATGCGTAATTTCGAAAAGAAAAAATTTCGAATTAGAACGGCGTACTGCCAGTACGCCTTTTTGATAAGGAGTGATCAATTTTATCTTTATAACTTGCTGATAAAAGTAAGGTGCTAAATGAAAGGATTCAGAAAATCACAATTGCATTAAAGTATCGAGTTTTTACCCACAAAATAGATTTAAGTGTCGGCTACAAACACCAATTGATTACGGTACTAGCTTAGAACATATTGACGTGCCGGGCTTAACTAATATTCGCCTGCCTGTGGGACTTCAACGAATTTGAAGTGCCTTTGAGCAAAGTAAAAGGCTTAAGGATATACAAAAAAATATGGATATTGCAGACATGGTACTACAGATTGTTTTCGTCCTATAACGAAGCACGGAGATTGTTTTTCCTAACGTTTATTCGCTTTGAGGCTTACCTAGTTTTGTTTTTTTTGTGATTGTCTAAAATGGCTACTTTTGCTACCATTTAAAGCGATCAAAAATATCTAGCCAGCTGTCTGTGGCATTCTTAGGCTAGGGCTATCATATACTATGGGTTCTGGAATAGTGAGGTTTATGAAATACGGTATTTAGACTATCCGTGCAGTGCATAAACCCAGTTTACATTTAGCCTGCGAGGCGCCGTTCGTAGAGCTTTACTCATCATCATCATCATCCCGAGAATGTGTCATCCTTGCTGGCTTTAGCACAGAATATCTCAGTAAACTTGTTATTGGCAAGCAAAGCATTACGTCTCTAAATTAAATCAAATGACTGCCCGTTCCTCATCATTTGGATGAGTTGCTTCATGCCGGTAGCCTTCACTCAATACTTAGCCATTGTTACTTGAATTGATCTCTGTCGCAGACTACATCTGAATATCAACTTTGCATAAGAGCATTCTTTTTGAATTTTTATAAGAAGCCAAGGGCGGCAAAGCTGGTAAAGGGTGCCACACTTGATCCATATACGGTAGCAATAGGATGACATGAAATGTATACAGTTTGGTCTTTAATAGGCTATTTATTCGAAAAACTCTCGATATACAGTTGTATGGAGGAGGATATGCGCAGCAAAACAAATAAACAAAAATCGTACATCCAAATATTTTATGCTACTTACGGTATTAGTTGTGTGCATTATTCCACATTGACTTTAGAATTACGCTTGTTTTATTTGTGAGAGCCCACAGCTTTATGTCATTAAGATATATCACTAGCTTTACGGAATTATATATATATGTAGAATATGTCGTAACAAAAGGGCCCGTGGCCACGAGGTGGAGCCCGTCCGTGCGCTTCATGGCTTCTGTAGCAGTCCCAAGGGCCGAAAGCTGTAAGCCAATCCCGATTATGGATCAACTAAGAACAAAAAAACATACAACGTACTTCATCTCATCTATAAACGACTTACAAAGAAGGCTCCCCAAGACCGTACTATATAGCTGACCCGTAAATAGATTTTCAGACCTCGCCTGCGAAGCCAAAAAGACGCCCGATGGACTCTGACTGATGTCTGTTTTCGTGCGCAACACTGATAATGATAAGTCATGGGGCATCGTTCTGAAGGCTATACTAGAGTCGTAGAATCATCTCAGCAACAGACACGGCTGAAATGATCCCCCGAGCAATATCGTTGCCGAAAAGCAGGAAAATAAAGCAGAAGTCGACTATGCTCCCTTTCTCCTAAACAAATTTGCGCCGCATAATGATCAGACCATCTTTTTTCTTCTTTCGAGCTTTGACTAATATCTGTGTGATACACACGATGTAACAGAAGGTTTTCAATAGGCCAAAACTTTCTTGAGGTAGGTTGCAGGTAACCCTGCTGGGTTGGATAAGTTGTGTTTAGAACCCAGTTTTCTAATAAATTATTAATGTCAGCACAGCCGAATGTCTCACAGAGGTGAACATCGGCTACTGCTAGCTCAGCTAAAAGTGTTGCGGTGTACTTAAATAGGAGGTTAATTCAACATGGCTACAGAAGTGACGTATGTGTTCTTGACGGAAGACACATGGCAAAGAAACTAGAGGTCTCAAAGGAAGAGTGTTTATAATGCCTCGATTTGCCACAACTAGTATTTGTTCCAAATTCGAGCCTGTCAGGACTCATTAAGCTCGTAGTCAACAAATTAATAAGGCACTTGATAAGTAACAAGGCTTCCGATGTCTGTGTTCCGATTCCATGCCAATTTATTTTGTACTGCGTATTTGAATCAAGTGTGTCGGTTGCAGATAGTTAAGTATTTTTAGTCGTGGTAAATAAGATTTGCCACACTATATATCTTGACACTAGAGTACCTTATTTGAACGAAGAGCTAGCAATTCTTACGGTACGTCTTGTAAATGACAGAGACGGGGTCACGATACTCAAACGTTTGACGTGTTCGATATTTTTTAGTGTCTTTTCGTTTACCTTTAAGCAGAAACAAATTGATGGTTAGAAAACAACAATTTCATATTTCTGTTCATTTTCATGTAATTCCAATACAGCCTATGGGATACTTTCTTTTAGAGACAATTCAGCGATTTCGATGATCACTACGTCCCCAGGGTCAAACAAAATACATTTTATTACAATATTTTAAGTATTAACGATAAAAAAAACAGATAAAATTTTTCTGGTCGTAAAGTTATTTTGGTGACATATATATAATTTCAAACCATTTAAGTAAAAAACACTTGTATTCTAGTGATTTTATTGCTCTCTATTTTTTTTTTTACTTATTACAACCTTATTCGTTTCTTTGTCTTCATTTCAGAATGCGCTCTTTAAGGTATATGTTTGACGTTTAAATAACTTCTGAAAAAAGTCATAGGAAATATTTACATAGAATGATAGTCAGGCCTTCCACAACGCTCATTGATAACGCAGGCGCATTGAACAAGGAGTTCTCTTTACTGATACATAAATTCAGTATATCACCATGTTATCCCCTTTCATTTTTATCCCCTTTAATATTCCTGCGGTCGTAGTAGTCGTTTCCCTCCGTTTGCTCTGTCCTGTTTTACCACAATAATTATCGAGTATCAACAATGGTTACTGATCGTATTTACTAATTTTAATTGGTATAGATTATCGTTCATCAAATCAAGCTCGCAGATATCGTCCATGGCTGCCACTGCCGTTTAACCTGTCATCATTTGGAAGTTGAACACGGAGCTTTTCTCGTTATGACGTGTCTCGATCTTGAATCGTGCTTCTCTAGACGCCCACAAACATACAAAAAGCATTTATGATCATTGAAAACAATGGCGCTGATAACTTTGAGAACGACGTTTGTATTGGATGAGATCGGCGTAAAGCTAAAAACGAGACAAGCTGACTTTGAGATTGCAGTGTTCCTCTAACGGAAACAATGCAAAATCGAAGATCTAGTAACATGAAAAATTATTTCTGCTATTTTGAATCAGTCCTTCTAGCGAAGCTGGCCTGCACTTTATATATA